>NC_044368.1:14421059-14633559 GCF_007364275.1 Archocentrus centrarchus
TTTAAAATCATTGCTCTAAAATATAATATAATATATAATAATAAATTAAAAAACATAATTGCTCTATTAATACTTCAGCATTTATAGTGCAAATAGCTGTAATATTTCTCCTTGCTTTAAAAAAATAATCTATTAGTTAAGAGATAGTACTCATCATGCAACCATCTGTTTGTCCACCAAATATTAGAGTAGGTGTACTTGCGTGTTTGTCTTGAGTGACACACTGTTCCTTCCTCAATGACTGAGAAAAAGGGGAACAAACAGGAGGTAAAAAAAAATAATTTGCATATTTTCATAATAACACAGAAGGTGATCCTTCTGGGCATCCCCGCTTCTAGCCCATATTATGCAGCCCCATTATTGTGTCTGTGTTTACTTAGTGATGAGTGCAGATAAGTCGAAATTTACATGAATCATCAGTTTATTACACATAAGCCACCATTAAACTGTACAAATAAAGAGATTTCTTTATCCAAATAGGCTTTCAGATCAGAAGTACACACGCCCAGCAACATAGCAGTCAAGATCCACCTAAACAATTAGTTCTTTTTTATATTTAATGACAGCAAGTCAGTTAAAGTTTATTTTTACCCATACAAAAGCTCAGGTGGAGAAACCTGAACTTCAGGTCCTTCATGTGAGTGGGTTGTGCGACCTGTTTTCAACTCAGCTTACAGTACAGTAACTCACACTGTGACCAAAAGACTCCTCATTAACTGACATACTGAGAAAGGTCAATCTCATCTGCATATTTAAAAGAAGTAATTTTCTGTGCAGACAGGCAAATATCTTAACTTTAACTGTCTCCCAATATTCTTCACTCATCATTACATCAGCAGACCTGCAACCATGCTGGCGTTGTCAGAACCAGCTGGCTCCACACACTAATAAGGATCAATACATATACCACACTGAAGGTGTTTACAGTAGCTTTATAACAGCAGTTCCTAAAAGCTATACTTAAGTCAATTAACATCATCAGGACCCAGATAAGTTACTTAAGTTACTTGATGGACGAATTAACTTGTGAGTGATTTATACACTTGAGTTTATTTAGGATTTTCCTAGAATAAAAATTTGCCCATGTGTGGCTAAAAAGGAAACCCCTTTAAACACACATTAAGGAGAACTGACCTTCACCTTCCTCCCCTCGATGTCCAGTGTCCGTACAGTGAAATCCACGCCGATAGTGTTCTGCTGTTTCTCTGAGAAAATCCCCGACTTGAAATTCTGAACCACGCAGGTTTTCCCCACGTTTGAGTCGCCAATAAGGATTAACTTAAACAAGAAATCAAACGTATCATCATGTTCGGGTCCTGGCATCTCCATGGTGGAGTCACAGCAGAGTGGGTGCCTTTTCCTGTGAATAAATGGAAGAAATGATCCCTCCAGTACTGTAGATCACTTGGAATGGGTGGCCTCTGAGGTCAAGAGATGCTGGGTTATTTTTGAGGTTGAATCACGGCTGATCACAAGCAGGAAAATGGACCACAAACTTCTGCTATGGTCAGAGCTTCAATAAGGAACAACTGGCTTCTTCTAGTAAAAGCTACAGTTGGTAAGCTTGCAAGATTTCTATCAGGAGAGTAGATTTAGTTAAATATGTCCTGCTAAACCAGTTTAGGGATGGAGGAAAGTTTGTCAAGATAAAGAACTCTTCAAAGGTTAGAAAGCACCAGACAATCCATCCAGCCATTCAAAATGAAACACAGTTGGTCTAAAATATGTACATTTTTTAAAAAGAATACTAGGAAAGAATACTCCACTATTCCAGGTTTCAGTTGCTGAAAAACTTAAAGTATTTTCTTAATAATTCTGCATTTCTTCTCTTTTTACTTTAGACTTCCTCTCTGGTGCACTTTCAGTTGGACAAAACTGTCTGAGTTCTGCTTCCCTTTTTTCGGCTCCTTCTCAGGTGTTGACCCACTTTTTAGCCCCCAGCAAAAAAAACAGCACAAATACGCATTCCTTTCTTTTTGTCCACCCGCGCAGTTTCGGGCTGTCACGGCAAAAAGGAACTTCCTTTGAAGAAGAATTTTCAAAAATGTGCATCTATAATCCAGGTTGTCTAATCCACCTGCTGCTCTTTCACACACGTGTCAGTGTGTTTCCTCCACCTGATTCTCTCCCTCCCTTTTATTTTCAGTGTTCTTCTCTCACCAGTTCTTCCTGTTTGCTCTTTCAGTGCTCAGAGCACCAGTGGTAACAATAGAAACCTGCTCTACCTGCTCTTGGCAAGTAACCCAGCCCATTATCACTGCTGGATCCTGAGAAATGCAGTCAGTCAACTACCTGCACAGACGCAGTGTCTGCTGACTGTCAGGGAATCTTACATTATTCTAAGCATATTTATTCAAGTATTATACTTGAATACAAAGCTATTTATATTTTAAGGTGCATATGGTGATGGTAAAAATAAAGTACACCCTGTGTCAATTTTAAGGTTTTACATATGGTGAGTGGACCGGCCCTTAGATAGTGCTTTTCTACTCAATTTGAGCACTTTCTTACTACAAGCCTCATTCACTCATTTACACAATTGCTTTTTTTCTATACCTAAGGACTCTTAAACCTAATATTCACATACTCACACTCCAACGGACGCATCAGAGGAAACTCGTGGTTCAGTATCTTGCCCAGGAATACTTCGCCTTTCCAGGTTGTAGAATTAGATAAATCCAACCTCATGAAACCACAAATTAGATGAACAGCAACACATGGCATATTACAGCGTGTCACTATTTATCACTTTTTTCCTTTTTTTACAAACACTAACTCAAAATAAAGGAGCAGTGTGTGAAAAACTAAAGTGGATCCCATTATTCGTTAGTATCTAGAATCATCTTTAGCAGCAATCATTTGAAGTAATCTGTGTGAGTTTATCAGCCTTGTTGTAGAGGAATTTTGGGCTCATTGTCCTATTGGATGACTGAATTTCAACCAAATTTTTGCTGTTGGACAGATGGCCTCATATTTGACTTTAGAATACTTTGGTATACTTTGGAATACTTTGGCCGATTCAATGACTGCAATGCGTCCTGGTCCCATGGCTGCAAAACAAACCCAAATTGTCACCCCTCCACCATTGTGCTTCACAGTTAGTATGAGGTGTATGAGGCTATAAACTCTTCACTTTAGTTTAATCTGTCCAAAGGGCATTGTTCCAGAAGTCCTGCAGTTTGTTCAGATGGAACATTGCAAACCCAAGCTGTTCTACCATGTTCTTTTTAGAGAGAAGAGGCTTTCTCCTGGCATCCCTTTGAAAAAAGCCTCACTTGTTTTGTTGTTTTCATTTTATTTTTGCAGTTTTTCTGAGCATCGCATGGTCTGGCCTTGTGGTGAATTTGCTGGAATGTGCACTCCTGGGAAGACTGGCAACTTTCTTGAATGTTTTCCACTCATGAATAATCTTTCTCACTGTAGAATGATGGATTTTCAGATTGTTTGGAAGTGGACTTAAAACCCTTCCCAGATTGATGGACAGCAACAATGCTGATGTCCTTCCTCCTTGGCATCGTCAACACACACCTGAATGCTCCAGATCAACAAACTGCAAATCTCCTGTTTTCACAGAGGTAGCCACACCGATCATCAGATCAGTTAATTAAGTGCATTTGATTAGCAACACCCTCTTAATTCCTATGGCATCAGTAAGCACATACTTAGTTTTTCACACACTGTGTCTGGATTTTGGCTAAATTGTTCCTGAATAATAATAACATGGTGTAACATGCCATGTCTTGCAGTTCATCTCAGATTGTATTTACATATTTGAAGACCTACTGAGGACCAGATGATTGTATTATGTTCTAATGCATAAAACCTTAGAAGTGAAAGACAGTTTACTTTTTTTTTTTTTTTAAGCAAAAATACAGAATTGTTTTAATTTTATTTTTGTTGCATGTTAATGCACAGAGTAGTAGGAAACTTTATGTTCTTTTCAACGGCTAAATTTAAAAGCGTGTAAGAGGCTTTTCACATATGTAGCATTGTGAAGGCTTGATTTTTTTAAAACTTAAATTTTTTAATTAAAAATATTCGTTTACACTCTATTACATTGTCTCTTTGCATAACCCAACAGTACCTATAAGCCACATTAGACCATTAAGACTGCATAATTGCAGGTTATACAGCAGTCATGCTAAAGAGTGCAGACTGATAGTTATATAGCAAACACAAAAGCAAGTGCGCATTATGAGTCAGGTGTATGCAAATTTTATGTATATTTTATGATATTAGTTAATCCTAAGCTCCTCTTTGTAATGTTTTCAAAAATGAATTGCATTTGTAGACATATGTGACTTCAGCAAACCTGGGATATTCTGGGTAAACATACACAAGTTGACATTTGAAGGCTCAACTATACTAGCCTGTGTCTTAACTGGGTTTTGGTCAAAGATTCTGAGTGCTTCTGTGATGCTGGCTGTGGCCATGATCGTGTGGCAAGAGCCACTCAGAGATAATGCCTTTAATCGTGGCTAAGCAAAGCATCCCTCCTGGATACCAATATTTCCGAATGCACCTGAAGGCGGCACAGACCCCTCATCCAGCACATCACAGTGACGTCCTGTGCGGATACAGCAGACAGATGCCCTGACTGCTACGGTCCCAGGTCCACAGCCTTAACATTTTCTCCATGTAAAAAGGGCGTTTTAAAGCCTGGGGGAGCAGCAGCAGCAGAATGCAGCGGAGCGCAGTGGTCGTGGTGGCGGACAAAACGAGCCTGAAAAGGCCGTTTATTTTTGCAAATTCTGTCCATATGGTAGGAAATTTGAATTTTCTTTGCAATGCTTTCAAAACCAAGGGGCCTGTTTGATTTATTTTTATAGGGCTAAGTAGTTCATTTGTGGTCGTATTCCCACTCAGACCAATTAATCTAAATCAAACAAGGCTTTTTGTCTGTATACCACACGTATCCTCTCGGTCTGTAGTGTGTTGCTGTGTGTGTTGTGTGTGTTTTTTTTTTTTTACCAATATGTTTGTTATACCCAAAGAAGTGATCAGAAAAAGAGGGTAAAAAAAAAAAAAATCGCCATTGTGATGAATTTCTGCGCTAATATAAGGACAGCCATCCTTTTTTCGCTCCAGCATCTTTCCCTAAAATGACATAAGCAATATTCTTATATTGGTAATGTTTACAGTGTGTTGTGTTTCCCAGCTGAGTCACATGCCAAGGCCTCCTGTTTTGCTGTGCTGTTACCTTGCTGTTCAGTAGTCCTGCCTTCCATTTGCACTTAAAGGATCTACTGCTCCTTTAAGAAGTAACACCCACGATTTAAGAACCTTTAAAAACCAAACAGTTGAGGTGCTACATTCCCGAGCTGCAAAATAAGCAGACTTATTAATAACCTCAAATATTTATTTCACTCATCCTCCGCAGCCTTACACCCTGCATTCTCACCTCTTACCTCACAACACTTTGGAAACATAACAAATGTTTGTGTTCTTTCTCTCCAAAGGCGCTGTGCTTCTTCATGCTGACAATGACAGTAGCTTGGCATAGAGACCTCTTACAAACTGGAAAAGTAAGACTGGCCTCTCATGTTTTTGTTTTTTTCTTTGTTTTTTCTGACTGGATTTTCCTTGTGGGAAATGATGTGCCTGCTGTAGTGTCCTTGGGCAACACTGAATAATCCTCAGGCCTTGTGTACATATCTGAAGACGACCATGAACCTCTTTTGTAGCATCAAAATTAATATTAAGTGTAAGCAAATTTCAGGCTGGGTGAAATCTTTCACAGATATTTGATCCAAGGCTTATTCATTGCAATAATAGCTGGACAAGCCTAGTCAGTGTATCATTTTAACACCACTGTGGGGTTTTTTTTTTTCCTCTTCAGATGGTGTCCAGTGTTTCTGTAGTGATGATGTACATCATAGAGATTGGCTGCCTGCTGCTCTCGGTGCTCGGCGTGTTTGGAGCCTTCAAAGAAAAGAGATGGTGTTTGATTCTGGTAAAAAAGTCTGTTTGTATTGCTACTGTGCATGTAGGTGTGCCTGTGTTTTAAAGTCATACTTTCAATTTCTTTGCCCCTAAAGCTATTAACTGTTTTTTTTTTTTCTTGTGTGCAGTATGCAGCTGGGATGGCAGCAGCCAGTCAGACGATAATTGTTAAAACAGCACTAAGTTACCAAGATATTTATGAGGTATGGCATTAGATCACCTACAGTCTTTAAAAAAAGCTTTTACTATGGTATGTCTTCATATGCAAAGAACAGATTCTCATGTGATTTCTCTCTTCTCAGAAACGTGTGGTCCGTGAGGAGTCCAAGCTGCTGTCCATGATGCCCCTCAGTACAATAAGCAAAGCCAACAAGACGCTGTTGTACAGTATTCAGCAAGAAGTAAGCACCTGTTACTGTCCCCTGACTCCAAGTACTAGTCAGTTTTATTCTAAATTTGTATTGGATTTAGTTTCAGATTGGCTGCTTAGTGTCCCATGTTGTGTAACTGTATTTCCCATAATGTTTTGGAGCCGTAAACAGAAAGTGTACTCTAATGTTGCCATGAAGTCCAGTATTTATTTCTGCCCTATGAGCCTTAAATTGGTGGTAAATTTGCACCATTAAACATGCCGAATCAGCTCTTCAATTTTTTTTAAATATAGTATGAAAACGACCGAAAGTGTGTCCTTTTTATTTACAGCTAGCATAGTGTGAAAGTGCTTTGTTGTCAATCATGCTAGCCAGAAACTTCAGTTTCACTTGTTCTGTGGTCACCGTTGACCACTACTAACTTAGGTGAGGCTCTTTTATATTTTTTCTTTGGCTACGTTAGGAAGGAAATGTTGGTTTCTATGCATCGTGTTTAGACAAAAGAATATGGGCATAACAGTCACGATGTTCAGTCCCAGGCCCCACCACACCACGAGTCGGCCTGAAACTCTTTCTAATAAAGACAAAAAGCCTATAGGGGAAACTTTCAAATACAAATTGAACCAAAGGTCAGAAATGAATGCTACACTGTGTGTTAATGAAACTTGAAAGAATTTTGCAATATGTGAGAATGTTTTTTTTTCACATGTTGTGTATTGGACCTGCTTTTAACTTGGCCTCTCTCTGTGTGTCACCACTAGTTTGAATGCTGCGGTCTCATTGAAGGCTACAAAGACTGGGGCACTTCCATCCCTCCATCCTGTAACTGTCAATATCCAGGAAAATGTGTGAGTATCTCCCCCTTATAAAAATGATGGTCATTATATCAATTTAGGTCCTGTAGCATTGAGGCACTTGAGAGTAAATTTAATGTTTTTATTACCTATAGATTATAGCTAGCAATAAAATGAATGGAAGCAAAATAAAAACATGCACATTTAGGTATTTATTCTGATTTAGCCATGTGTATAACTGTTTAAAGTGGTCTCGGGTTAAGGGATATTTAGTTGTTGTTTATCCACAGAGGAGACCGGAACACTTCTGTATTTGGCAAGAGTACTGCAGTAGAGATGATTCAGAAAATGATTCAGGGATACATAAAAAGAAATCTACATGACAACAAGTAGATTTTGATGTCAATTACACTGTAAACCCAAATGGCCCAAATGGTTAAAAAAGCAAATATTTAAAAGTAATAGAGGAAGTTGTGTAATATTTCAACCAGAGGTGTAGAGCTGTTCTTTGATTCTAAGGCTGTTTCACCACAGTGGCAAGTTTAGGTTATTGAACTATAAGTGAGCAAATACCAGACTGAATTTAAGAACATAAAAAATTATCTGCCTGACCATCTTCAAGGCTGTGTCTTCTCTCTTTCTTTCTTTCCTGTGGGATAGTTTTCTGCTCTCTAACTGATGCAGTCCCTCTCCTGCACTTATTATGTGGTGAAATTTGAATTCCACCACTTTTCACAGAGTTAAATTCAGAGTTGTAGTTACATCTGACAGCTCAGGTGGAGACAGGTTTATTCCAGAGAAGGGCCGCTCATTGACAAACTACACATGTAACCCTGAACAGTGTGCAGATGAACACAAAGCATCATTTACTGTCATATCTTGATCCGTCCACACATGCATAAATGTGCACATTGCTACTGGTTTTTTTGGGGGTTTTTTTGGATCCCATAAAACTGGGTATTTATTAAAGTGAGAGAAGAAGAACAACAAACTGCATGATGTTTTGGGGTGTTGCACAGCTGTATGACTGCACTTGTGTTCATTATGGGCTGATTTCCATAAGTTGAATCATGAATTTGAATCTGAAACACTGCAAATCTATCAGCTCCCTCTCAAAAATGCCCCCATGCTTCTTGTGGCTCCCCTGCGGCACTGTGAAAGGGAATCTAAATACATATTTAATGAGATCAGCTGCAAAAATAACTGTGTCCATGGGCCGGATTTACTAACGCTCTGCACCACAGCGAAACCCTCTTCTGGCTTTAAAAAGCTGCTGTCGGGGGTTTAATGAAGAGGCGCGGTGTCAGGTTTATGACTGAAAGGCAGGGACAGATTTTTTGGTGGCTGGCTGTAAGTATTTGCAGAAGTATTTTGTATTTTGGAAGGAGAATATTCAAATGAGCCACTCAAACGTTATTTACTAAAGTTAGTAACATGCAGTGCAATGCTAAATTTATTGCTGAACAAAAGCACGTTATTCTGGTTGTGGGATTCGTGATGGTTGAGTGCTTATTTATTTGAAATGCGAGGGGGAAGTGTTATTAGAGAGTAATTGTGACGGGTGGATGACTCAAAGCTGTGAGCACGGTGCTAAAACTTTGGCTGTGTCCTGCAACTCTTCATGCAGGAGTCGTCATCCTGCATGTTTATAGCAGAGTCCCATTCTGCTCCTCAGTAATAAATCCTCATATTTTAATGAAACTGAGCAGAAATGAACAGTTTCAGGATTTCAGTCGTATTTCTGCTCAGAGGTCAATACATAAGTAAAAGGCAGTAGTCCAGCAGTGTGCACAGAGCGATTTACACGTAACTTCTAATTTATATGTTTTTTTTAACTTTTATCTATCAGAGCAATACTTTATCATACAGAAATATCTGTCAAATGTGTTAGTGTGTCAGACTTTAATAAGTACCCGGAGCCTCACAGCCTGCAGAAAAATCTAGAACGATGCACACATTTACACATGTGGCACAGAAACACAGTTTAATTAAGGAGGTCAGAGGGTCACTGAATAAACTGTTCTTCATCATGGACGATCTGTCTCATACGTCCCACTCCACATTACTGAGGCAGCAGAGCTCCTTCTCCCTCAGACTGTGATAAAGAACGCTTCAGGAAATCTTTCCTACTGTTCTCTATAAAACTGTACAATATCTCTTCTTTCTGTGACAGGTGAACACACCTGTTAGGCATAAGAGTCCACACACATATTTCTGTATTATAGCTTGCAGCTGTCTTCTCAGAGTCATAAAGTACATATTATTTATTAAGGCAATTTACAATACTCGCTTGCACAATGTCAGTCTTACTGTTACTCATCTTTAACTACATTTTTATTTTTTATTTCCTTTCTTTGTTTTTTGTCACTCTTGTATATGCATATATATGTATAGTGTTTGCACTATCATAGTATAAGGCCCTCACTACAGTATGCACCCTGTGGCACTTTAACTTTGTTGTTTATTTATTGTAGATTGTACTATTTACCTTCTGTAACACAATAATATCCCTTGTGGGATCAATAAAGTCTGAGAGCCTTTAGCAATCAGGCGCCTCTTCTGTGGAACCAGCTTCCAGTTTGGATTTGGGAGACAGACACCCTCTGTACTTTTAAGATTAGGCTTAAAACTTTCTTTGTTGATAAAGCTTATATTTGAGGCTGGATCAGATGACCCTGAACCATCTCTTAGTTATGCTGCAACAGACTTAGGCTGCTGTGGGGGCTACTAAACAATGGCTTTCTCTCCCTTAGTGTGCCTCTGCTCTCTCATCTTTACCCTCACCTCCAACTGTATGATCTTTACCTTGAAATATAAAGCACCTTGAGATGACTGTGAGGCAATCTCGCACAACCCCAACAGTTTCTAACATATGGAGCCACCCTTATCGAAAACCATATTGATTCTTCTTCAGCTCCCTCTCATTTATAGTAACTGCAACATTGTTGTAAGAGAGAAGCAAGTGTACCTGCACTTACACTGTATTATTTTTTCGTTAGGACATCAGTCACTAATCTGTGCTGCTCTTTGGAGGTAATTATTGAAGGTCAAGGTCAAATTTATTTATATAGCACACTTAAAATAACAGAGTTGACCAAATTGCTGCACATTATTAAAATATATAGCCCACAATACACAACATTAACTGACTTTAAATAAAATAAGATAAAATTAAGTAAAAGCAGACCATAGAATGATGTCACACTGGAGCCAAATGCCAAGGAGAATAAATGTGTTTTTAATTAAGATTTAAATGTGTGTACCGTCTGAGAAATGTGGATGTGGAGAGGTTTGATGCTGATTTAATGCTGCTGCTGCTGCAAAAAGCTCAATCACCTGTTTTAATCTAGTTTTAGGTGTGTGTAGCTGGTTAGATGACCTCAGAGCTCTTACAGGTGTGTAAATGTGAAGCAGACAGATAAAACGGTGCCAGTCTGTTTAAAACCTTAAATAAGGAGTTACGCTACTTGTTATTTACTACCACTTACTAGCTTTACTCAGCTTTACTCGGCCTGAGATGCACTGTAAGAATAAAAACCGTATGCATGTGGCCACAGAGATTCTGCTGTAAAAACAAGTACAGGTAGAAATGTGCTACAATGCTACAAACCTGATTGTTTCTCTGTATTTTTATGTGTTGAAAATCAGATTTGACTGCTTGCTTGGGGTCCGTATACACTTAAACTTCATTCTGGGTTCTTCTGAATCACTTCACAAAGTTCGTCAATCTTAAGTCGCCTTATTTTTTTTTTGTGGTAACTTATTTGGGTTCACAGTGTAGTTTGAGAGTGTAGCCATGAGGGTCTGTTATGTTGAGCAGCAACAGCAATGCAGTCTGAATGGAACAAGCAATGCCAGGCAGAACTGTCAACTAGCTTTACACCCAAAACTGTGAAATTGTCCTCGTTCTGTTGCATTATGTAATGAGATTTTGCACTCTTCAACAGATTCGACTACGAGGCAGCGCCACACTCGGGGCTCCAAAGAACCAGTATGTTTATCAAGAGGTAAATATAAAAGGACTACGAGCACATTAAACTATTGCTTTCTCATAGATGTTATTTCTCATTTTTAAATGCCAGCAACATTTTTGAGCCCTGCACAGTGAAGCATCATCACTCTGCTGGAGGAGGTCCCCTGCTGAGAAAAACTTTCACTTTTCTTTTCACAGCCTTGCCTCCCAATTTATCTTTCTGAACTGAAGCTCGCGTTCACGTTGGCGATGGGTATACAATTCGGAAGCGGAGTGTTTTGGGTATGGGTATTATTTTTAATCCATTTAAATGGTCTGGTATGACCTTACACTGCAATAAATGTAAAAATTTCCATTGAATGTTTCATTAACCTCTGCTTTCTGTGCCAGGTTGTTTTACTTGTTATGAGCATCAAGCTGATGGACCAGATCAGAAGGAAACAGGAGTTTATGGCTCTTCTTGAATCAAACAGATACGTTCCCGGTGCTTTCTAGCCACCTGCTGTGTTTTAATGCGTACTTCCAAATTACTGTCAAGCATACATGGTTTGAATTTGCACATAATGATGTATTCTGTAACCTGGCTACTTTATGCTATAGCAATATATGTTATGATTTTCTATGTGTTGATGCATGTTTAAAAGCAATCTACTTGCGCAGTAGATAAGTTTTAAATGACTCATCTGCCTTACTGCTGTAACAAGAAAAAATAAGCAATTTATGAACATTAACCAATCTTAAATAATTACCACATTTTCATATGCTTTTTGTCACATCTGAATTTTTTTTTTTTTTTTTGGTTTTTTGCTCTGTGCGTTAAGACTTTGGATATTTCTGATGTGATTTATCTCCATCCATCATCACATGGTGACATCAGTGAGTCTTTTTAAAGACAGATATTAATCTGCTCGTCTACTTGGACGTTTGATTTCAAACTTTTCTTTTTGCAGCCAACTGTACGTTCAACCATTAGTGAGATTTGACTTGCATCATCTGGGCTTAAAGTACATATTTAAATATGAGTCCTTGTCTTAAGCACACATTGAATTTTAAGCATTAGAGCAACCAATAACCTAAAAATAAGAATATTAATAATAAGCTTTATGTAGCAGCTTTTTTAAACAAAGTGCTTCATTCGAATTATTCATTTAACAATGCATTTTCTTGAATAATCAGGTCAGACAAGGGAATGATTCACATGTCTTGCTGGGACAACAGAATGTTTTGATGCCTTGTTATGCACACTGTCTAATATCTGAAGCCTTGTCGCTGATTGCAGTTTTTCTTAAAGCACACATAGCGAGTAGATCGTATGTGATCATGTCCAGAGGAGAGGAGAGGAGGAGAGGGGATTCTGTTTTGTTGCACACACTCGTAGACACGCAGTAAAAGCCGTCTTTTATTTAGAGTTTTAGGTTCAGATGTTGGCAAGGCCGCCGCAAAGACGTTGTGAGAGGCTCTTGTAAGAAAATGTGCCACCCATATTCTTCGGAGACTGTAATGCTCCAACTGATGCCACTATCACCGGAGAAGCCTTTATGCCACGTCACGTCTAATATAACTTGCTGCATGAGCTGCCTGCTGATGAAATTTCTACTTAAGTCATATGTTGTTAAATTAATTTAATGTGAAGCAGCAGGTCCAGTGTCTACCTGTGCACTTTAACCATTAATGCCTAATATACAGTATGTTCTGGCAGCATATGGTGTTTTTATTTCTGTCATACACTGTATTTTTTTTTAATTTATGTGATGGCATTATGTAATATTTTGTAAATAGAATGAATAAAATGTAATTCTTCTTCTTTGTCTTCATTTTATTTTGGTTTTGGGCCATTCTCTGCACGTCTTCCCCTCGCTCTCTGTCTCTCTTACATTTCTTGTCATGTCAACAGCAACTGAAATAAAGACTGAATATCTGAAAGTGGGAACAAACCATGTTATCAAGAGTCAACAGCAGGTGGCCAGACAGCACTACAGTATTTCAGCCTTACAGTGGGACCAGGAGGATATACAAATGCCACAACTATGCTGTGTGGCAACTTCACAATTGTATCACCACAGAGATTAAACTTTTGACTGTACTTATCATCCAGCTAGTGCCGGGGCGGTGGAAAGAGAGAATGCTTCTGCAAAGAGCAGGAGACTGATCAGAGATCTCCAGAGAACCACCTGGAGGCACAAATGGTGGCACGGACCATTCCAGGTACTACTGCCAACCCAGACAAAGTTTAAGGTCTAAGGTCGTGCCCCTTAGGTTCATGCCAGCCACTGAAAGAAGTAATAATAATAACAGAAAGGATTAAAAGATTCCTGCATGGATCCTGAGGAAAACACAACAGGTGTACGATGTGCTCTTCCCTTTCAACCTACAGCTGCATTAGAACAAAAGAACGAGGGGTGGAAAAGTGCCCTCCTCCAGCAAGAGCGTGCCAAGCTCCAACTAAATGACCTGCACAATCTGTGGCACCCGATGGAACGCAGACAAAACCTGCTGAAAGAGCCAGGCTGGTGTGGTCTGAAAGCATCAGCATGTTTTTATAGTTATGGTTGCTATGGATGTGACCCATCTGAACATTTTTACTCATGAACTCCTACTTAACAGGTAATGCTATTTCCAATTTCCAGCTTATGCTATGTTCACCCCAGGTGAGTAAGCACTGATATTTTTGGAAGTTTTTATTTTTATTACAGCTATATTTGACATACAAATTTTGCACTATAAGAGTGATTAAATATAATCAAAAGGCTGGAATAGACAGCAGGAATAGAAAAAAGATGACATGAGTGTAAATGAGGTGTTATTTTCCCTTTTTTTTTTTTTGTAAGAGTGCTTGTGCAGCATTGATCCCTTTGCAAAGGTTTCTTTCAATAAATCTCAGAAAATCAGTTTGGCTTCAATGCTCCATTTATTCTTTCCACAACAACAAGAACATGATGGCATACTATACTTTTTGAGTATAAATGATTAATTTTATTATAACTTTCTCATATGCGTTACAGTAACAGGTTACAACCATTTAATTACATGACAATTTTTTGGATACTCATTTTTGGAAAATCCTGTGATCAAAAACTTCACTTCATATTTATTACAAATAATTTAAATACATTTTACTAAACAATGAAACGAGTGCTACACAAGTACAACAGCTACATAAATAAAAAATAATAAAAACAATTATACTCTAAATTATGTTCAGTATATTAAAAAAGGGGGTTTCAACAAGCCAAATAACAAATGCCCTGCATGTTGCACATGTTTTTACTGTACTACAAACATCTTAAAGTATGTTTAAAAAGAACAATGATAACAAAATCCATATCTATAAAATACAATAATAAATATGAACAAATGCATCTGGTAAAAAAAAATCTCAGAAGAGCTTAAATTAATAAATAAGGCCTGTAAAAAAACCAAAAACAAAACATAACAAAGAAGTTCAAATTGCTCTTGCTGGATATGATATATTCAGCATATCCATTATCATATATAATTTGTATTCTTGTATTAATCCCACTGACTCAAAGGTTTGTCTTAACTTTGCTTAATATGCTGACATTATGGACATCACTGCTGGGAGCATCAGAAACAAGCAAAGACATCAGGAAGAAGCAGCTCTGTGAGGGAGGTGTAGTTTCCTGCTTTTGCCTCTGCACTTTAGTTCACTGCACTGTTGTCTTTATTACGATCAAGCTGGCACAAAATGGCAATACATAACACGATGGACAACACCTAAGACACAGTGAAAGAGAGATTTTTATATTTAATTTTACTTCTTGTTCATCTTTGGTTGTTTCTTGAATTGCTTTGAGCAACCGTGCAATTTTAAAACGAGGCTGAAAAGGGCAGAAATGTCAAAGAAAATAAAAAGTCAGGTTTGGCAGCAGCAAAGATAAAAAAAAAAATGTTTGCTCGCCTCAGATTCCTTTAAATTTCATTCAGTTTTGTATGAAGTTAGTAACTCTTGGCTGACAGACATAATTGCTGCAATACCTGGAATAAGCAATCTTTTACACCAAATTTGATCATTTTTGGAGAAAACTGTGTTCCTTGAAGTAAATTATTTGAACTCAAATTAACCAAAACTTAAGATGAAATGAGATTTTGTCAAAAGTTACAGTACAGTTACACACACCTTGTTACACTTACCCACAATAACAAGAATCCCAGCGTCATGCCAAACAGCATCCTAAATGCACTCTTCATGGCCTTGATTAAGTACATAAGGCATCCCTAAAACATTAAAGGATTAATGAGATAAACATGTATAAATTTTTTTAAAAAAGTTCTTGCATTGCAGTTGCATCAGCTGACACCATAACAGCTCATAGTTCTCATCAAAAGAGCATTTTGATGGGAGTGTCTTTAATACCTTTTCATAAATCATGACATGCAGGTCATCCTTCTGGCCCTTAAACAGGCTGCTGTTCCTAGGAGCTGCCACCTAGAAAACACAGATGTAATTTTAACAGGGGATTCAAGTCAACTGGTTGCAAACTGGCTGTATTCTGGTGATAATCCTTTATAAAAATCATGTGCCTGTGTCATTTTGCAGTTAAATCACCACCCTACAACAACTACATCACTATTTGTAGAGCAATTTCTGAATTTCTGTTTCAGATCTATGAGAGTCTGGTTGGACTCTGATTCTAAATAGTTAATGTGAATTTTTGTAAAATTGAAATTTCTGTTTATGCAGACAGCAACAGATTTGCAATTTTCACCAGTTGATCACAGTTTAATAAAGTGCATGCAAAATTGCCAGCTTGACCTCACTCAGTCACAAACTGAGTGATCTTATTCCCATTTTATTACTATATTGATGCACTGAAGTTGCTTGAAGACAACAATTGACTGTGAGTGGTCACAGTACTGGGCCCTGTCTTCGAAGCAACCGTTCATTGCAACACCTTTGCAGTCATTTTGGTTGTGCCATGGTTTCCAGTGGCTGCTTTCTCTCGTGTGACTGTAGCATGAAGGAGCCTGGTGACGTTTGGACTTTGTGCTGCTTCGGGAGGAAGTTTGATTTCATAAATGAGAAGCAAATGAAAAAAATTTTTTTTTAATTCTAAAAATTAATTGCTCCTCGATGACAAATGAATTCTACTGATAATGCTACCGCCTTTATCAACAGGTCCTGTTACACAAGGCGTCTGTGTAGATATGTTTTCTTTCACACTTACACATGGGTTAATGGCCTCATCGGTGCACAGGCAGGATTCTGGGATGTTGGACTTCCAGTCCTGGTAGCCCTCAATTCCACAACACATCAACTGAGAGGGATGTCAGAGGAGAAAATAAGAAAACTTAGTGAGAACTGAAATATAACCACCCCCTAATCCCTTCTACAAACAGTTAGGTTTGACCAAACTTAACTGCTTCAGATTTGTGCTGCTGAAAAATCTATCAGTCATATCAGAACAGTAGGCTTGTCTAAGATTTTATCATTGCATTGCACATAAGAATACAGCATTTCTTCTCTCTTCTAACTTTAGTACTTCTTTAAACATCAAAACAGCTATTTTTAAGTTGCTAATACTGGGAGAGCATGTGCCTGCCATCCAGTTAACTGAAGTGTCAGCATTGATTAGTTCAGCTTTTAGTCTTAAATACTGTACTACATGTGAGCTCACACATGTTAGTAGAGAGATGCTTCAACTTTATTGTGAACACATGTACATCCTCACTCACATCCTCACACAACAAAAAGTTACCTACTTCTGTCTGTAGCTTATTGAGGTCTTGAGTAGCATTAACCAGCGGCAAAAGGTTCCGGTAATGCTTCTCCGTGTTTTCAGCTAACTACACAACAAAAACAAAGTAACATAAAAATTACAAACAGTTTGAAAATATTCAATAATATTCAACAAATTGGATTCAATAAATGCACACATACTAACACAAGAAACAGAAATTCAGCATGTTTAAAGGCAGCGTGGTGATACCTTAGGCTGTGCAACCAGTCCTGTAATATTTACCACCAACATGAGGAGACTGCTCAGAATCATTCCAACTACAAACTAACACACACACACACACACACACACACACACACACACACACACACACACACACACACACACACACACACACACACACACACACACACACACAAAGAGAAATTCAGGAATAAGGATCCATTTATCTTTGGTATAAAGTGTTAAATGTTTTACTACAAATATCAACATAAATGTATTTTCTGTACCCACCACTGTTAGAGCCCACTTCTTCTCTTTCCAGACACCAAAGGCACCAAAGATGGTCAAGGCAATAATTACAACAGAAATAATGTACATAAAATATATGCCACTGAGTGCGTATTCTGCCTGTAGAGAAAGCACACAGAAGCAGGTCAGGAGTGAGCAGGAGCGTAACTGGACTTCAGTTACCCATGCACATGCTGTGTGGTGTTAACAATACTGAAAACAAACTAGACTATCACACACTGGCATTTTGCTGACCTTGGTTAAATGCAGGTTTTGTGCTTCTTGCTCAATTATTTTGCCACTAATATGCTAATTGATGCTGAGTAACATAATGCAAGATTTTGTACATATTCATGTTATACCTTATCCTGTTGGTGAATGTTTCCATGAGATAAAAGAGTGAGTCCTAGGAGCAGCAAACTGATGATCTGTAAAAGCAGTAATACAAGGTCATGACTTTCAGGGCTGCAACAGGAGTAAAGAACGCCTATAACAGGTTTCCCCAAATCATCGATGATTTCTCCTTATCCTGAAAATGCATGTACTAGCCAACCTAATACTAGTAGCAGTGTTCCATATTATACTACTGATGAAGAAATATATTCACCATTTCATCATGGAAGACCAAATGCAGTGAATCTCCCAGGTCACCCAGCTCCTGCTATTAAGTTAACATTACCATGTACAGTACATCACAGGCACTCCCCACAACAGACCCTATCTACAATCCAATCCAATAAATAGCCTCTTTGCACAATTAAAGTAGCTGTGTACAGTTTAGTCCCCACAATCAGATGCTGTCAGTGTAGCACACACTGACTTTCTTTTCATTTTGTTTACTTAGTTTAGTTCAGGAAATGCGACCTTTGCCACCAGTAACTTCAGTGCATTCAGTTCTGTTCTTACCTCTTCTGTCTTGGGCCCCTTTGAGTGAAGATTGTAGATAGGGCTTATTGTGGAGGACGCTTGTGGTGTGCAAGGCATTAACCTGATAGCAGGAGCTTTCTGACCTGAGAGGTTCATGTATGAAATTACACATATGTAATTTGTGTCAAGATGCACATAAAAAAATGGGTGAATCTAAATTGTGAAACTGGTGGGTTTTTATTGGCGGGCGTGGCCTTTTGGTGATCATACTCTGTTCCCCCAGTCTTGTCTCCGTGGTTGTCTTCTGTCTTTCCATTTCAAGTCCTTGTGTGTGAGTCTGTCATCTGTTTTGTTACTTCCTGTCTTATTTTGGTGGTCTTTTGTCTCTTGTGCATTGTATCTAGTTTAATTTCTCTTGTCTTGTTATCCCTGGTTTGATTCCACTGTGTCTTCCGCCTATTTTCCCCTAGCCTCTTTACCTTGTGTACAGTACCAGTCCAAAGGTCGGACACACACTCCCATGCATGGTGTTTACCTACATTATGTTTCGTCCAGTTCTGTTTCCATGTTTAGTTATCACCTGTCTCCAGTTCATGTGTCATGGTCTGTGTTGTGATATCCCTCTGTGTATGTACTTCCCCATGTTTTATCACATTTGTGTCATGTTTAGTCACCCATCCATCCTCTTCCGCTTATCCTGTTCAGGCTCTTGGGGGGGGGGGGGGGGGTGCTGGAGCCTATTCCAGCTGACATAGGGCGAGAGGCAGGGTAAACCCTGTACATGTCACCAGCCTGTCGCAGGGCCAACACAGAGAGACAGACAACCATTCACACTCACACTCACAGAGTGACCCATTAACCTAACCCCTGTAACTACATGTCTTTGGACTGTGGGAGGAAACTGGAGTACCTGGACGAAACCCACACAGACACGGGGAGAACATGCAAACTCCACTCAGCGAGAGGCCCGGGCCAAGGAATCGAACCCAGACCTTCTAGATGTCATTGTAACTGTGAGGCAGTAGTGCTAACCACCACCCCCATGTTTAGTCACTTCCTGCTTTATTTTGACACTTCCTTGTCCCGTGTGCTTTGTGGTCTGTTTTGCTTCCCTTGTGTCATTAGTCTCATAATTACCCTGTGTGTATTCATACCCTCAGTTCTGCTCTGTTTCTTGTCACATGGTCGTCTATGGCTCCAAGCTCACTGTGTGTCCATGTGTTCTTTGTTATTTCTAAGAAATCCTAGAGATTATGTTTTCCAGGCTCCTGGCCAGCCCACTCTTTTGTAACATGCATACTGAGTTTACCAGCAAATAACTGCCGAGCTATATACTGCCTCACGAGTCCTGCATTGGGGTCCTAACCTAATCACACACAGCACACTCCGTGACAGATGGTCAAATGTGTACCTGCTTGTCTTCATGTCAGCTTTGAGCATTTCTTCAAATGAAGTCACAGAACTGTTTCTGTCTACCTCGCTGTCTGCATTTTGCCGCTCTGCTGTCTCAAAACATTTGAATGGAACTTGGTTTGGACCCGTGCACTAACAGGATCTCTCATGTACAGTAACAAAGGCAATGCCTAGATGACACGAAGAAACCCATTTCAACACTCAAGTATTCAGCACTCAGAAATTGATTTATAATTGACTGGTCTATCATGTTGTTACAGAAACTGGCAGCGTAAGATATTTTAATGAGCTCAGGCATGAAATTAATCTTGATAATCACTTTGCTTTCCAGAAAACCTATAACCCAAACCACATCCTGTATCAGATCCTGTATCACCATTGAGGTGATACAGGATCTGACTGTAAATGATGGTTTGTGCTCTTCTGCACACTGTACAGGCCAGCTGTTAGACAGATTTCATGTGTAGTTTGTCATCAAGCAGCCGTTCTCTGGATTAATCCTGCCCCCACCTGGATCCACAACTCTGAATTTAACTCTGTGAAAAGCAGGGGAATTCAAAATTCACCAGAGGACAAGTGTGGGAGAGGAACTGCATCAAAATAGAGAGAGAGCAGACAACTAACCCACAGGAAACAAAGAAAAAACATCCATGAAGATGGTCAGACAGACCACTTTATATGGTCTTAGATTCCATCTGATTCAGTTTGATCACTTTTGCTCACTTATAGTTCAATAATGTAAACTTGCCACTGTGGTAAAATAGCTGCAGAAACAAATTACAACAAGAGTATGCAAGTGAACACACGCACTACACCTCTGCTCCTATAGCCTTCAAAAGCATCTTGAATAAGTTAAACTGAAAAGAGTTTAATTTAATTACAACAGATGGAAAATGGAAACTTTTGCACACAGTACAACATCTGCACTTACATGATCTTTCAGTGCCTCATAACAGGCAGCAGAAAAGGAAAAAACGTACCCCTGTCAGACTTAGCACGACAATGTAACTCCGTTTCAAGCCGATGTGCAGTCTTCCCATTTTTGCTTCTCCTGAACTCTCTGTACAAGCGAATGCTTCCTTTGTGCACTGTAGAGAAGAGATACTTGTTGGTTATGCACAGAAAGAGGTGGGTGAGAAGAAGCCCCACCAATATTCTGTGCTCCCTACCTTCAAATAATGGTGAGAATGTCTGTGGGTGGAACTGAAGAGAGTTGAGAATCATCTGTAAAAGTTTTAACATTTAAAAAAGGGGTTTTAAATCTCCTGGACTAATGGGCTCTGGTATGGTAATCTCTCTTTCTTTCTCTCTCTGAATGTATCTTTCAATTTCAATGTAATTTAATTTTGAAGCTGAAGGCGAAGGCTTGGCTCTGAGTGGACAGGGTGTGGTGGAGATGGGGATTAGAATTGCTTCTGCTCTGGGTAAAATGTGCTCAAAACATCTGGAAAGAAGCCAAAAGCCATCAAATTTTTTTTGTACATGTTTCTAGAGAGGCAAGGATCTGAGAATTTCAAAACTGTTGCTAGATTTTTTTTTTTTTGTAATTGCCTTCAGGGGAATGGCAGCAGAAGAAGAATTAAATTAAAATCCTTACCTTGCCTGGGGAATTAAAGGGGGTCCACTCAGGGAGTGGTTTTGAGGAGGTCAGAGAAAACACAGATGAAGATGTGGAGACTGAAACAGGATGCCCAAGGTGGAGCTTTGAGCTAATTGCACTCTCCAGAGCTTGCAAATGGATAATAAAGTCTTGCAGACTGGGGCTCTGAGACTGTACTGCTGGACTGACGTCACTGGCAGCAATAATAATAATTAGTGAAGAGGATTGGCTGTAAGCCTGAGGAGATGCAAAGCAGAATTTCCTCCTTCTTTCAAAGCTTCTCTTTGGACATCGACTGTTTTTCATTTATTTTCAGTCCATTCCTTTTACTTGACCTTCTTCAGAAGAGACACAAACCTCATAGAAATGTTGTTTCTGCTGGACTTAAAGAGAGCTGAAGAGGTATTGCTGCTATAGGTGGTTCCACGAGCTACTGAATTATGGGGTGTACTTAGTTTTTCACAGGATTGCAGAGAGCTCTGAGAAAGCTTTCTTTTTTGCAGGCTTGTATGAGCAAGCACTTGGTGATGGTAGGAAGAAAATAACTCAGTTTCAGTGGGAAGAGACTACTGTCAGAACTGGGCTCAGGGAGGACAGTCACCTGCTGTTTACAGTTGGGGTGAGGGTAAAGACCTCCCTCTCCCCAGCCACACCGAGGCCAGCTGAGATCTTGCTATCCTAAGACTGCCCCAGGGCCTCCTCCCAGTAGGACATGGCCAGAACACCTCTCCCAAGAGTTGCCCAGGAATCATCCTAGTCAGATGCCTGAACCAATTTAATTAGCTTCTTTTGATGTGGAGGACATCGAAAGGAGGGTAAAGGGAAAAAAGAAAAGCATAAACGTGCCTAAATCACGCAGTATTTCCATTGTAAACACATCGGAAGCAGACAGTTTCCTGCTGTGTTTTGCACCAGGCTGGTCATGTTGCAGGTGAACTTTGTGACGCAAATCCTGATGATTTTCTTGAACGTTTCCTCACCCGAGATGAATGTTGGGTTCGCCACTTTGAGCCAGAGACCAAACGGCAGTCCATGCAGTGGAAACACCCGACTCCTCCCCCACCAAAGAAGGCCAAGGTGGTGTCATCTGCAGGGAAGGTGATGGTCTCTGTCTTCTGGGATGCAAAGCGCATTGACTACCCTCAAAAAGGCCATCAATCGAGAATACTGTGGGATAATTTCTTTACGGGGGGGGGGTATACTTTTTTTTTTTTTAATATACCATTTGTTATGTGCTTTACATACCATTTTCTGATGTTTTCATAATTATTTTTTAATGTTTTACACTACTTTTGATATGTTTTACATGCTATTTTTTAATGGGTTTTATACTGCTTTTGATGACTTTAAATCAAGAGATTTTCAGTAGTAATTATAAGCATACTTTGGATTACTGAAATTATTTTTCAATTAAGCTAGTACTGATTTGAATGGACTACTGATTATTAACCTAATTGACTACTGATTTAATCTGGTTTTGGTTACACTGTTTGACTTATTTTTATTAGAAATACAATATATTTATTATTTTTTGAAAACTGTTGATTTAAATTTATAACTGTCTTTATTTATACTGTTTTTGCCTTTTTTTCATTTAAAAGTGTTGTTTGATTGATTTATATTTACTTCTGAAAAGTTTATGTTATCATTCAATTGTAGTCATCAAAAGAAGTTATGTTAATTGTGTCTCACTCTGGGGTTGATTGCCTGGCAGACCTGTGTGCAGCCTGTGCAGGTCATAAATCAAAAGCTTGTGACACTTTGGATTGGCTTCGCTTTTTCCTCTTTATCATTTTTCGTGCTTTTTACTGAACCCTTAGCAAAAAGAAGTTTATTTAAGTGTACTATGAGTATACTTATTTTTTACTAAACCTGAGAAAGTATACTTGAAGGTCACTTTTTATAAACTATATTTTATATATTTAAGAATAGTATAATGAAGTATACTTGGCTTATACTGAAAAGTATAAACAAAAGTCTAAGACTAAGTACATTAATACTAAGACTTACACTTATACTTTAATACTAAAACTTGGACTTATACTTTAGTATACTTTTTACATCTTTCTGCCACAAAGTACTAATACTTACTATATCTTGCTCCAAGTGCATAATAAGGTCAAGTCATTGACTCATGCTTAACATTTAATTTATATATTGATAATATAATGCTGGAGTTTAAAACTTTACAGTATATAGTATGTGTGCTCAATTGCATTATTTTTATGTACCTTAAAAATCATACACAAAAACAGAAAACCTTTGACTTGACTTTATTGATCAAGCGAGTCCCTTTCATAAGGGTTTGGCAATGGTGTTATGTACATAGCATCAGCTGTTTCAACAAGAACACATTTTGTTTTGATCATGTCAGGCCAGACAGCATTAACAGTTTCAGCTTTTTTCACAACATGTACGAAAGTACTTTGTACACTGATGTGTGAATCTTTACATATTTAATAAGTATAACTGATTTAATAAGTACCTCAACTAAAACACAACATAGTTTGCCACATGAACAAAAAGCAGGGATTTGATGTGAACATGTTTGTTTAAAAATAACCAAGTCAGTAATTAAACAAAATGTACCATCTTTCAAGCATGCAGCACTATTGTGTCTCTTCTTTAGTCTGTCATAGTTTTGACTGTGATACACAAGTCCATGTACCAAAAAACGGTTCTAAGACCAAAAGCAGTTGCTTAGATTTCCACAATGGCAAGCCTAAATGACATTTTTATACTTGTTTGCACCGGGGGGTGACCAAAACCTCTGACATTTTCATTTAGCATTTCACAATTTTCTGTTTTCCTTTTACTAAAGTAAAGTTCTTCAACAAAAGACTGAATTGAATGTGAGGGTGGAATCAAACCTGGAAACATTAGATTGAACAGTTTCAGTAAATGAGTAAGTGCTTTGCCTGTTAAGTTGTTATGCAGCACATAGGACATCAGCATCAATAAACTTTCTCCCTTTGAAACAGGTGCACCAGGATATAGGGGCTTGTCACCATCTGTGTGGTCTTCAATGCCCTATGGATATAGGAAAAAAAGATAGAAAAAGCATGTATAAATTAGAACAAGTAACAGTTAACACATACAGTGTGTATTATCATCATTATTATTATGTAGTACTGTCTCCAAATGTTCCAATTGTATGTAATGTGCGAATAGTAACTACTAACAATGTGTTATTGAACCACTGTCTACATACCACTGGAAATTCAGGTTCATTTCCTCTTGCACTCCCCTCCATCACGTTTTCGTCATCAGCATGGTTTTCAGCTTCATCAATGGCAGCACCAATCAAGTCCTCTTCAGGATGTGGCAGAGCTTCATCATTTTACAAGTTGACAAGGGAAAAAGATAACTTGAAGTAATTAATTAAAAGATTAAAGGAAGCGTATATAAACTAACCCATAGAATGGTGCATTCACCTCTGAGACGTCCACATCCAACTGGCTTGTGGTTGGTTTCTCAGTGTCGAGCTCATCGTCTTCATTTTCACTGCTGGAAGTGTTACTCCAGTGGTCTTCTGTGTCAGTGTGGTTATCTATATTATCATTCTACATGTGAACAAAGGAAAGAGAATAAAAAAATGTAACTTTTGCTTTTTGTTAGCAATGTTGTCATTTGTCTACACTTTAGTTCAGCTAGAGGATAGCTCAAAATGCACATAAGTGTGGTATGAATGTGCCCAACCATTACAGCAAACCTCTAACTAAATGTATTGGAAAATGTGTGCACTGTTGACACTTCCGTGAGAGTGTCACTGAAGGCCCTCTGAAGCATATTACTATGCTAACAAACTTGGCCTAGTGTATTCCCCCACCCTACCCCAATGTACCTCTTGAATGTCCATATCCAACAGGCTGTCCGTGGAAGAGCTCTCACTATCAAGTTCATCTTCACTGCTGGAATTGAGTTCTTCCTCTCCACTGGTCGAAGTGTAAGTCATGTGACCATCTGTGTTGATGTCATCATGACTGATATTCTACAGTTTAACAACAGAAAGACAATGAACAACTGAATGAATTAACTCCCTTTATGTCAAGTCCAATCATCAAATCATAAACAGAGTAAGTGTAAACTTTAATATTCTGACAACTTCAGTGCTTTCCACCTCAACTGCTTATTGTGTCATGGGAGAAAAATAAGTCAGTGATGTGGCATATGACAGGTGCTTATGATAATGTACCTAGTTGGGGAGCTGAAAGCACAATTTAGGAAAGATTCTTAAACTTTAATCAAGCAGGATATGAAGATTACCCAGATACATGGGGGAATGTATACTGGCAACACAACAATTCCACTTAGACTGAAACTGTGCTTTTGCATATTTACCTGTTGAAGGGCAGAATCCAAAAGCCTAGGTGTGGAAGAGCTCCTACTGTTGACATCATCTGTAACTTCTCTATGGGAAGCAGTGGGCTGACTAATGTGATCTCGTGAGTTGTCCCGTAGTTCTGCCCTATCCTGAAAAGGTGGGGTGTTCAAAAATAAATGTAAATTATTACTCAGGTCCTTTCATTCCCTTTGGGTATACTGAGTGCATTTAAGATCATCCCAACATATTTTGGGAAGTTGCCTCCGCATGAGACTGTACATAATGCATGGGTATCAATTGTCTTTGAAATTAAAACCAGATTCAACTTTCCCTATTATGCCAACTTCATTGAAAAGAAATCTCACCTGCATTGTAAGCAGCTAGCTGCTAGCTGTGTTCAGATCTTACACATCAAACATTAAAACATAACAGTTTTAATAGACTCCTTGCATATAAACATTTTTACTACGGCTCACTTACTTCCGGTTACATTGGCTGCGTAACAATCACTGTAAAAGACAACTCACACAAACTTGCATTCGGACATTAGCTTACAAGTCTGTCACTCATAGTCAAACAAAAACGCTACCTTTAACGGTAGCAGCCATGTAATCTTTCATTTAAGATTACAAGCTGCTAACATTCCAACGTGACTAATGCGGCTAATGTAGCCTAACTGGAAACATCTGAGCAGTACAGAATTTTATGTGTGAGCAAATTCATTATCTGTTACTTACTTTTACTTTCCATCTGTACTTGGTAGTCCTTGGAATCTCTGCTGTGTAATCCTCTAAATATCTTTGATAAGGTCCACACTGTTTAGCAACGTTAGCTCTAAAGAGCTAGCTCAGCTTCTTCCAGGTAGTATCACCACAGAAATTTCTGGTACGGCACTTCTGGCCATGGTCCCGCCCCTACCTGGCAGCCAATGGGAGCCTCCCAATTTTAAATTAGCGCTCACGCGCCAATTCAAGGTCTCCCTTGCAAAAAAAATAAATAAATAACGGTCTCAACCAGTATCAACAAGGAAAGGAGAAGGAGGAGAAGACATATCCTAGCTAAAATTGAATTTCCAGCATTAGATACCACAATGCCATTTGCCATTTATTATTTCAAGGACAAGACTGTGGAAGTTGGGAAGATTTTATGGATGAGTACTGACGACCAGCAACAATGTCCAAAACTAATCACTCAGTGCCCTGATCTAGAAGAAGAAGACGGATGGATGGAGATAAAGTGGGACATAAAAAGCAGAAAAAAGTCAGCTCCAGCCTTTTTCCCAGCAAAGGTTTTGATGGTTGGTGGTAAGTTGTTAATTGTATTGCTTCTCAGTTAGCTTCATAGCTTCATCTATACCCTATATGAAAAAGCTAAAGGGGTGTTCACATTGGCAGTTTTTTAATTACAGAAAATAAATACCTTGGTATGACACCAGTTGATTCTAAGTGACATTTCTTTATCATTTCTGGTGTGCATAAAACTTAACTCCATAGTTATATGATTTTTGTTTTGAGTTACACATTTTTGAATCTAGGTATGATCCATCAGTGGTGCAGCTGACTCTGTAAATGCAAGTAAATCATCATTACCATGGATGTTATTATATTTGCCTGTTATAAACATATAAAACTGAATTATAATTTTAACAGAAGAGAAAGAAGTCATCGTGTGCTGAAAAAGAGTGATGATAGAAGAGCTGAAGAAGCAGCTGGCAAACAAAATATCTTCAGAGGTAAAATATTTGACTATTGTGGTATTTTGAGGTGAAGCAATAATTATGGTGTGGATTTTCTGCCTGACCCTAATTCTGGCTGATTCTTTGATTTCACGTGTTTTGGTGTAGTCAACTAACTCAAATGAGGAGTCATCAGATGAGGAGCAGCTGCCCAGAAACTGGAGTGGAGCACAGAAGAAAGTGAAAGAGCTTCAGAGAGAAATCGAGAGCCTGAAAGCAGACTATGGGAAAGAGATACTAGATGCTATGAGAGGTATTTTCTCTTTATCAATTCAAGTAGCCTAAAGCAAATTATAAAACAACAGCTTTTAACGACTGAATATGTGCCTATACTGATTCCTGATGTCAAACACTGTGGGTGTGCAGGTCAGGTATAATGAACTAAACTTAATAACACAATAAAGTGAAATTTTCTTATACTCCCATACTGAAGCATTGAAATCTGAAAAAAGAGACTCACAAATCACACAGACAAACAATTGCTGGCAGGGAGAGCTGGGATCTGCTGCCAAGTGTGGAAAAAGGTCCACACCTGGCTTCAACCTGACATTTATAGGTTTTGGCTAATTCAGTCTCCTCCTGCTTCCTGTTTCTGCCTAATCAGTGCCACTTCCAATCACGGTCTTCATAACAAAAATGACTAATTTAATGTTTTAAAATGGTCTCAAAACACAGTAATGACACAAAGCTTTTGTTGCCTTGTTTTCATTCCCTTTACAGAGCTTCCAGCAGTAGTGACAACGCTGAAAGAGATCTTAGAAAAAAATCACTGTTCAGATCTCAACTCCTGCTTCCACCTGGTCAACACCCACACCAGACCAACAAGTTTGACCACCCGCCTCTCCTCAAGTGTTGTCTGACCCTCATAATATGGTAAATACCTCAAATGCATTGATAGGTTATGTGTTTATCCATGTGGGGAAATGTTTGCTATACAATTTCCCTCTACACCTTGTGACTATACACATAATTTAAAAAGAAGCATATTAATCAACTTTGTGCTGGATGTATACAAATAATGATTGATTTGGAAATGCTATGATGATGCCCCCCAAATTTCTCATGTTATGGAGTTAGTCTATAGATTATAGGCCAATGCATATTCACTGCACTGATAAATGAATAGATTTACAAAGAAATTTTATATAATTGTTTCATCATTATTTGGTGAGTAATAGTCAAATGTTTTGCAGGTGCCTCTATACGCCAGGTTGTGATGTAAAAGTCCCAAGACTAAAGCTGAAGTCTCTGTGAACTGCAAGTTCAGCATTGTACATTGGGGATCTTGCGGTGTTCATCTATGGTAGACACGCTGTCCAACTCAAGTTTGACCCGGAGGCAGTCGGGGCCCACAAAGATGTGGAATCAAAACCACAACTGGATAACACCAAGCTTGATGCTATATTTGGTGAGTGCATTTAATTTAAGGCAAAACTGGAATAATAGGAAGAGATAGTTATAATCAGACACTCACTCACACTATCAGTACTACAAATAAAATAAAATAAAAACAATACATACTAATGCTTCTATATGATGGTAAACAATCGAGGCTTTTCAGTTGTCGTAAATTACAGAGGATTTACACGTGATGTCACTGCCAGCACGCTGTCCATTGTTTTGCCACTCAGTTACACTCTGCCTTATTCAGTCTGACTGGCGTGTGATGTGTGTGCAATCCCTTTATAACAGTTTTTGCTGATTGCATTTAAGTTCAGAAATGTACCTGATAAACCATCCTCCCTGCCATGACATGTGTTAATTGTGGACAGTGAATAAGAATAACACTGAGGTAATGGTTTGTTCTGTATGTGTTTTTTCACTCACAGACCATGCCCAGGTGAAATCTCCTGACACCCACCATGCAAGATGTGAGACGAATCATAAGAAAGAAATGCAACAACATAAGCTACGCCAACAAGTAGATGAAAAGAAGTCATAAAAGTACAGATTTTGTTTCTGTCTTTTTTATTTTTGGTTCCAAAGGTGCGCTTTTCTTTTACCTTTTTTGACAAGGAAGGACTTTATTTCTCAGTTGAAGATGCTATGTTTACATTTTTACAAGCATATGCACAAGTTTTGCTTTACCACTTTTTACAAATAAGGACTTGATCTTGGCGAGACCATTATGCTCACATTTTTACATGCAAATGTGCACTTTTTCCTTTCATTTTCTCCAGTAAGGTAGAACTTGATTTCATAGGTCTTTGTTTTGAAATGTTTGAAATCTTTGAAAATATATAAAACTTGTTTTCAACATTCTGTCTTGTGATTTTGTAAATGCATCACACTTTCATAAACTTTAAGAATACTTTAAGGAGTATATTTCCAGTATATAAATAGTAAGCTACAAGTAATGTGCCAAGCAAACTTAAAGTATAACAAATAAGCTAGTGAAATAACCAACATTTATAACAGTATACTTAAAGTATACAATAAAAATAGGGACTCAAAGTATATAACTAGTACAATGGCAGTATATCGATAAGTGTACTTGTGGTATACTTTAAGCATATGAGAGGGATATACCAAGTACATTGATAGTATATAGATGAGTGTACTTGTTGTATACTTTTGCAAACTTAAAATGAACTTTAAAGTATACTTTCATAAACTTGAAATGTTCCAATTTAGTCCGAAAAAGTATTAAATTGGTATACTTTCTAGTACACTTAAAGTACATGGTCTATAGTATACTTGCTATACTTATACTTATACTTAAGTATACTTCATAAAATGAACTTAAGTATACTACTTTTTGCTAAGGGAACCCATTGTTCAGTAAACCAACTGGCAACGATTCTGCTCTGTTTTTGTCGATTTCTCCTCAAACTGTCGATTCTAATTGGAATTTAAAATCCTGGGAAGATAGCTTATCGGACTGAAAAGGGAGGATTACTCCCATCAAATTTTTGACCCAACATGCCAACTTGCTCAGGCAGCTGCGAAAGGCAATCAAGTCAAAACGGCCTGGAAAACTGATGAAAGGGATCCTGTTTCACCAGGACAATGCTCCTGCACACAACCCCGTGGTTGCAATGGCTGTCGTGCATGATTGTGGCTTTGAGCTGGTTGATCACCCTCCATATTCTCCTGATTTGGCACCATATGACTATTTTCTGTTCCCCAAGATGAAAAAACACTTGGCTGGGAAGCAGTATTGGACCGATGTTGAGGTCATCTCTGCTGTTGAGGACATCTTTGAGGGTCAGGATGAGATGAGAGCTTCTATACTGCAGGGGAGACTATGTTGAAAAATAAAACACATTTGGTCAAGTTTGCATCATGGTCAGCCTATGAACTTTTCAGCCCACCCTCGTAGATCTAGCCAGTTGTGAAGTGATTAATGATGTTGTAAAAAAGAAAACAAAAAAACCCAAAACAATTAAAACATACATCAATCTGTATTCTGTTTATTAAACATCTAACATTAGACAATTTTACATTTTTTGGTATATAAATGTTCTGAATGAAAGAAGCTTTATAAAACAGATGTGTCTTTGGTAATCTGCTGACAATATATACATATAAACATCTGAAATTAGATTTTTTTTTTCTCAAATTAGATTTTTTAATTAGTTTCAAAAAACCTGTCAAGCCATATGATGGACATATAAAAAATTTTCATACACAATAAAAAAAAATATATAATTAGCATAAAAATCAACAACAAAATACAGAAAAATGAAATGCTACCAAACCACAGAATATTATTAAAGTTTTAATTCACCCATAATCTTCATCAGTTCTTTTTGACGAGCGCATTAGCTTTCAGCACTGCATTTCTTTGATCTCGGATCAAAGCTGTTCAATTACAATCCATGTTGGGGCAGAATTACCACCAAACTCCTATGAACACAGAGCTCAAACGTACAAAGTGGTTAACACACTTTGCCACCTATCATATCCCTTTTGGTTACAGTGGGCAGGAATGTGCTTGATTATCACAAAGTCTTTCACAGTATTGTTAGTGGCACAGTGCAAATTTGCAGCTAACAAATTTGTATCCTTGTATTATTGCCATTGCTTCATAGCTTTGTTAAATATGCTGAAATTACAGCCATCACTGCCGGCAACAAGCAAAGAAATCAAGAGTGGTCTGGAAGCTCTGTGAGGGTGGTGTAGTTGCCTGCTTTTGCCTCTGCACTGTACGCCACTGCAGGGATGTGTTTCTTCCGATCCAGCTGGCACAAGATGACAATGCATAACACAATGGACAACACCTAAAGCACAGTGAAAGAGAGATGATTGATTTTAGTTCCTGTTTGGTTGTTTCTTGAATCGCTTTGAGTAAACGTGCTATTTTAAAATGAGGCTGAGGAAAGCAGAAAGGTCAACGAAAATAAAAAGTCAGGTTTGGAGGCAGCAAAGATAAATAAACGTTTACTCGCCTCAGATTCCTTTAAGTTTCATTCAGTTTGGTATGAAGTTAGTAACTCTTGGCTGAGAGACATGGTTGCTGCAATGCCTGTAATAGGCAGTCTTTGACACCAAATTTGATCAGTTTTAGAGAAAATTTTGTTCCGTTTACAAATTATTTTCAACGTAAATCATTATTTATTAAGGTAATTTTTTTTTAATTGAAAAAGTGGAAGAAAGTTTTTGACTAATGGGAGAACTTCACTCAAATGAACCAAAACTTAAGATGAATTGAGATTTTGTCAACAGCTCTAAATGACAGTGGCGTTACATTGCAGTTAATAAATGAAGACGAGTGAGGCGGCTCACTTAAAAATGAATGTCATGGGGGGGCATTAGCGCATTTTGTAAAGGTCATTTCAAAGAAGCTACAATCATGGCAGCCACAGACTGATTGAACTTACCCACAATAATAAGATTCCCAGCATCACGCCCAGCACAATCCTAATTATGCTCATCATGGCCTCAATTAAGTACGGAAAGCACCCCTAAAACATTAAAGGATTAATGAGATAAATGTTCAAATAAGCTGACACCATAACAGCTCATACATTTTACACAAGTACCTGTGCATGAAAAAGAAAGGGCATTTTGATAGGAATGTCTTTAATACCTTTTCATAAATCATGACAGGCAGGTCATCCTTCTGACGATTAACCAGGCTGCTGTTCCTAGGAGCTGCCACCTAGAAAACACAGACATAATTTTATGGACTGATGCACTGTAACAGGCTTTGCTAGGTGGATGTAGAGGTTTCTCCCCTTTGGTTTGCACACTCTTTCATTCCAATTGGGTACATACCCCAGGTGATATGTAATTTTCAATCTGATGATACTGCTGTGGGAAAGCTAACAGACTATCAATAAAGGTTTTGAATGCATGCATTTTCAAACCACAAATGCACTCATAATAGTGGCCCCAGCTGTCTAATTTATAAATGTAGACTGCCATCACGTTGCAAATGATCCAAGTCAGTCTACACATTGAGCACAATTCCTCTGCAATGCCTTTCTCGGTTACTCTGCAATCAGTTGAGTTGATCAGTGGATTCAAGTCAACTGGTTGTATTCTGGTGATGTTCCTTTATAAAATCAAGGACCTGTGTCGTTACAGCGATTCAGTTTATCCATCCATCCATCCATCCATTCTCTTCCACTTATCCGGGGCCGGGTCGCGGGGGCAGGAGCCTAAGCAAAGAAGCCCAGGCTTCCCTCTCCCCAGCCACCTCCTCCAGCTCATCCGGAGGGACCCCAAGGTGTTCCCAGGCCAGCCGAGAGATATAATCCCTCCAGCGTGTCCTGGGTCTACCACGGGGCCTCTTCCCGGTGGGACATGCCCGGAACACCTCACCTAAGAGGCGGCCAGGAGGCATCCTAATCAGATGCCCGAGCCACCTCAACTGGCTCCTTTCGATGTGGAGGAGCAGCGGCTCTACTCTGAGCCCCTCCCGGATGGCCGCACTCCTCACCTTATCTCTAAGGGAGAGGCCAGCCACCCTTCGAAGGAAACTAATTTCTCCCGCTTGTATTCGCGATCTTATTCTTTCGGTCACTACCCAAAGCTCGTGGCCATAGGTGAGGGTAGGAACGTAGATCGACCAGTAAATCGAGAGCTTCGCTTTTACACTAAGCTCCCTCTTCACCACGACGGACCGGTGCAGCGTCCACATCACTGCAGAGGCAGCCCCGATCCGTCTGTCAATCTCCCGCTCCCTTCTCCCATCACTCGTGAACAAGACCCCGAGATACTTGAACTCCTCCACATGGGGTAAGAACTCGTTCCTGAGCCGGAGAGAGCACTCCACCCTTTTCCGGATGAGGACCATGGCCTCAGACCTAGAGGTGCTGATTCTCATACCGGCCGCTTCACACTCGGCTGCGAACCGTTCCACTGCGAGCTGGAGGCCACCCCCTGATGAAGCCAACAGAACTGCATCATCCGCAAAAAGCAGAGATGAGACTCTGAGGCCACCGAGGAAGAAGCCTTCCGCCACCTGGCTACGCCTAGAAATTCTGTCCATAAAAATTATGAACAGAATCGGTGACAAAGGGCAGCCCTGACGGAGTCCAACACCCACAGGAAACGAATCCGACTTATTACCGGCTATACGGACCAAGCTCTCACTGCGGTTGTACAAAGACTGAATGGCCCGCAACAACGGGCCAGACACCCCATACTCCCGCAGGACCTCCCACCCCGAGGGACGCGGTCGAATGCCTTCTCCAAGTCCACAAAGCACATGTAGACTGGTTGGGCATACTCCCACGCACACTCGAATATCCTTGAGAGGATAAAGAGCTGGTCCAGCGTTCCGCGACCAGGTCGAAAACCGCATTGTTCCTCCTGGATCTGAGGTTCGACTAACGGACGGACCCTCCTTTCCAGCACCCTGGCATAGACCTTACCGGGGAGGCTGAGGAGTGTGATCCCCCGAAAGTTGGAGCACACCCTCCGGTCTCCCTTCTTAAAGATGGGGACCAACACCCCGGTCTGCCAATCCATTGGCACTGCCCCAGATCTCCACGCGATGTTGCAGAGGTGTGTCAACCAAGACAGCCCTACAACATCCAGAGCCTTCAGGAACTCAGGGCGAATCTCGTCCACCCCAGGGGCCCTGCCACCAAGGAGTTGTTTAACTACCTCAGTGACCTCACCCCCAGTGATGGTCAAGTCATCTCCCTCATCCCCAGACTCTGCTTCCACTACAGAAGGCGTGTCAGTGGGATTCAGGAGGTCCTCGAAGTATTCCTTCCACTATAGCCTCAGTTGAAGTCAGCAGCACCCCACCCGCACTATAAACCGTGTGAGTGGAGCACTGCTTTCCCCTCCTGAGTCGCCTGACGGTTTGCCAGAATCGCTTCGATGCCGTCCGAAAGTCTTTTTCCATAGCCTCACCGAACTCCTCCCACACCCGAGTTTTTGCTTCGGCCACTACCCGAGCTGCATTCCGCTTGGCCTGCCGATACCTGTCAGCTGCCTCTGGAGTCCCACAGGCTAACCAAGCCCGATAGGACTCTTTCTTCAGGTTGATGGCTCCCTTCACCTCCGGTGACCACCATCTGATTCGGGGGTTACCACCACGACAGGCACCCACCACCTTGCAGCCACAGCTCTGAGCAGCAGCCTCAACAATGGAGGTGCGGAACATGGTCCATTCGGACTCAATGTCCTCAGCCTCCCTCGGAATGCTGTCGAAGTTCTGCCGGAGGTGGGAGTTGAAGATCTCCCGGACTGGGGCTTCTGCCAGGCGTTCCCAGCACACCCTCAGAATACGTTTAGGTGTGCCAGGTCTGTCCAGCATCTTCCCCCGCCACCTGATCCAACTCACCACCAGGTGGTGATCAGTTGACAGCTCAGCTCCTCTCTTCACCCGAGTGTCCAGAACATACGGCCGCAGATCTGATGATACGATTACAAAATCGATCATCGACCTGCGACCTAGGGTGTCCTGGTGCCATGTGCACTTATGGACATCCTTATGTTCGAACATGGTGTTCGTTATGGACAAACTGTGGTTTGCACAGAAGTCCAATAACAAAACACCATTCGGGTTCAGATCGGGCAGGCCGTTCCTCCCAATCACGCCCCTCCAGGTCTCACTGTCATTGCCCACGTGAGCGTTGAAGTCTCCCAGCAAGACTATGGAGTCCCCAGATGGAGCACCCTCCAGCACCCCACCCAGCGACTCCAAAAAGGGTGGGTACTCTGAACTGTCATTCGGCGCATAAGCGCAAACAACAGTCAGGACCCGTTCCCCAGCTCGAAGGCGCAGGGAAACTACCCTCTTGTCCACCGGTGTAAACTCCGACGTACAGGCAGCAAGCCGGGGGATACAAGAATACCCACCCCAGCTTGCCGCCTCTCACCGAGGGCAACTCCAGACTGGAACAGAGTCCAGCCCTTCTCCAGGAGACTGGTTCCAGAGCCCAGGCCATGCGTTGAGGTGAGCCCAACTATATCTAGCTGGTATCTCTCAACCTCACGCACTAGCTCAGGCTCCTTCCCCACCAGAGAGGTGACATTCCATGTCCCAATAGCCAGTTTCGATAGCCGGGGATCGGTCCGCCAGGGCCTCCGCCCTCGGCCACCGCCCGACACACACTGCACCCGACCCCTACGACACCTCCTGCGGGTGGTGGGCCTACAGGAGGGCGGGCCCATGTAACCTCTTCGGGCTGCGCCCGGCCGAGCACCACGGGCTAATGCCCGGCCACCACACGCTCTCCCTCGAGCTCCCTCCCCAGGCCTGGCTCCAGGGTGGGGCCCCGGTAACCCTATCCCGGGCAGGGTAAACTGTTCCCTCGTTGTTGCAAACATAGGGGTCTTCTGAACCGCTCTTTGTCTGGACCCTCACCCAGGACCAGTTTGCCATGGGAGACCCTACCAGGGGGACAAGCCCCCAGACAACATAGCTCCTGGGATCACTGGGGCACACAAACCCCTCCACCACGATAAGGTGGCGATTCACAGGGGATTCAGTTTGATTCAATTCAATTTTATTTATATAGCACCAAATCACAACAAACAGTCGCCTCAAGGTACTTTATATTGCAAGGTAAAGACACTACAATAACTACATCAACTACAGCTACATTACTATTAGTTGAGCAACTTCTAAGTTTCTGCTTCAAATCGACAGACTGTCTTATTCACGTTTTCTTGCTGTATTGATGCACTAATGTTGCTTGAAGACAGCAACTGACTGCGAGTTATCACAGTACTGGGCCCTGTCTTTAAAGCAACCATTTCAAAAGCAACAAGATTGCAAGTGCATTGCAACACCTTTGTAATAATTTTGTGTCATTGTCTCCAATCGCTGCTTTCCCTTGTGTAACTGTAGCATGAAGGAGCCTGGTGATGTTTGGACTTTGTGCTGCTTTGGGAGGAAGTTTGATTTCATAAATGAGAAGTAAATGAATGTTTTTAAAAATTGAAAGTGTTAAAATTAATTGCTCCTCGATGACAAATTAATTCTACTGATAATGCTACCAGGTCCTGTTACACAAGGCGTCTGTGTAGATGTGTTTTCTTTCACACTTACACATGGGTTAGTGGGCTCTTCAGTGCACAGGCAGGATTCTGGGATGTTGAACTCCCAATCTTGGTAACCCTCAAGTCCACAGCACTCCAACTAAGAGGGATGTCCGAGAAGAAAATAAGAAAACTTAGTGAGAACTGCAAAAAATCCACCTCCTAATCCCTCCTACAAACAGTTAAGTTTGACCACACATCTTCTGATTTGTGCTGGTTAAAAATGTGTCATGTCAGGACAGTCTACTGGGCTAAGATTTTAACAGATGGCAGATAAGAATACTGCATTTCTTCTCTCTACTAACTTCAGCGCTTCCTTAAACATCAAAACCGCTAGTTTTAAGTTACTAATATTAGAGGAGCATGTGCCTGGCATCCACTTAACTTCAGTGTCAGCATTGTTTAGTTCAGCTTTTATTTTAGTCTTACATACTGAATTATATGTGAGCTTTGTTGTTAATTACCTCACCAACTGATAGGTGGAGAGAGGTAATGTTTTCACTCCAGTTTGCTTTTGTTTGTTTGTCTGTTAGCAATATACAATATTTCCAATACAATATATCCAGACTAAACATGAGCATTATCTGCTCATGTGGATCTTAAGTTTTAAATCAATACATCCATTTTCTTCCACTTATCCTTTTCAGGGTAGCAAGAGAACTGGAGTCCATCCCAGCTGTCATAGAGCGAGAGACAGGGTACACCCTGGACAGGTTGCCAGCCTGTCACAGGGCTAACACAGAGAGACAGACAACCATTCACACCTACACGTAATTTAGGATCACCAACTAACTAACCCCACTAACTGCATGTCTTTGGACTGTGGGAAGAACAAACGCCACACAGAAAAGGTGGATTTGAACCCAGGACCTCCTTGCTATGAGGTAGCAGCACTAACCAATGTGAACACATGTACATCCTCACAACACAAAGTTACCTACTTCTGTCTGTATAGCACTGAAGACTTCAGTAGCATTAAGCAGGTCCCAGTATTGAGTCTTCACATCTTCAGCTATCTACACAACAAAAACAAAGTAACATAAAAATTACAAACAGTTTGAAAATATTAGTGTATGTTCTAAAACACATTCTGGATTCACTAAATTCACACACACTAACACAAAAAACACAGAAACTCAACATGTTTAAAGGCAGCATGGTGATACCTTAGGTACTGCAACCAGTCCTGTAATATTTACCACCAACATGGAGAGACTGCTCAGAATCATTCCAACTGCAAACTGACACACACACAAGCACACACACACACACACACACACACACACACACACACACACACACACACCACACACACACACACACACACACACACACAGAGAAAGAGAGAAATTCAGGAATAAGGATCCATTTATCTTTGGTATAAAGTGTTAAATGTTTTACTACAAATATCAACATAAATATATTTTCTGTACCCACCACTATTAGAGCCCACTTCTTCTCTTTCCAGACACCAAAGGCACCAAAGATGGTCAAGGCAATAATTACAACAGCAACAATGTACATAAAATATATGACTTTGAGCTCTTTTTCTACCTGTGGAGAAACACACAGAACCAGGTCAGGAGTGAGCAGGAGTGTAACTTGACTTCAGTTACCCATGCACATGCTGTGTGGTGTTAACAATACTAAAGGAGAAGTAGACTATCACACACTGGCACTTTGCTGACCTGGATAAATGCAGGTTGTGTGCTTCTTGTCCACTTATTTGCCACTAATATGCTAATTGCTGATAAGCAACATGGCCTACAAATGGTAAATGTTGGTAATGTGTGATGTACAGTAGTAAATACATTATGAAAAGGTTAGAACACACACAAATTAAATTCATGTAACATAATGCAAGATTTTATACATATACCTCTTCCTGTTGGTGCATGTTTCCATGGGAAAAAAGAGTGTGTCCCAGGAGCAGCAAACCGATGATCTGTAAAAGCAGTAATACAAGTTCATGTGTGTGTGTGTGTATATATACATATATATATATATATATGTGTTTGTGTGTGTGTGTGCTTCTAAGAATTCTAAGAATTGTTACAACAAAGGAAGAATTCTACCAACACATTGAGTATCTATCTATCTATCTATCTATATATATATATATATATATATATATATATATATAGTCTCCCCTTGCCCTTTGTCCCCCAGTGCTGTGTGCTCCTCTGCTCTCTCATTCCCATGATTACTTTTGGACTTTACTTTGAACAGCCAGCAAGGCTCACTTTTTGTTCATTTTTGTTCTTACTCAATATGTAGGTGAGAAAACACAACACATAAGCTTTTGTGAACATCAGCAACACTGAATTAAGTTTATGACAACCCAATTAGAAAAAGATTGAACAAGTTGTTGCTTGTTTGGAAGGGCTGCCAGGAGAAAGCCTCTTCTCTCTAAAAAAACCCATGGCAGCACAGCTTTGGTTTGCAGAGCTGCATGTGAACAAACCACAAGACTTCTGGAACAGAGATGTTCGATTATAGTGCCACATTTGGTGAAAACCAAACACATATTAGCACAAACACCTCATAACAACTGTCAAACACGGTGGTTAATGCACGGTGGACCCGTGCATTAACAGGATCTCTCACATACAGTAATAAAGGCAACGTATATAAATGACATGAAGAAACCCATTTCAGGACTCAAGAATTCAGCACTCAAATATTGATTCACAATTGACTTATCTATCATGTTGTTACAGGAACTGGCAGCATAAGAGATTTTAATGAGCTCAGTGCATGAAATGAATCTGATAATCACTCTGCATTCCAGAAAACCAATGACCCAAAGCACAGATCTGAGTCAATCAAAGCTCAGGTCTACTTCATGGAATATACTTGTGACCATCTTGGCTCCAGGACTTTGGTGTGGCTTAAAGAACGCACTGACATCTGTGAAACTCAACAATATTTGTTAAGTGGAATTGTTTGAACTTCAGGAATGAGCTGAAATTCAAAAAAAAAAAAAAAAAAAAAGTGTCAGAATGTGTTGAGTTGCTTGGACTCATTAAATTGATGGATATAACTACAGTTATGTTTATGCTTGTGACGTCAGCTGTTACAGGCCAGTGTTAATCTCAGTGAAACATTACAAAATGTGTTTCTGTTGTAAGAGCTCTGGGCCAGAGGAATACAAGCTTACACAGCTGTTACAAATCAGCAAACACAAAGCATCCAGGAGGCAATGATCAGACACACAGTGTCAGTTAGAAGGCAACAAGAACGCAGTGGAATAGCAGGAAAAACATGTTGCACAATCCACTTCCCATCAACTGTGGGAATAATGAGAAAAAGATCAAGCAGAGGTAGAAAACGAAATTAACAGGCTCGGGAAACCGGAGAATTACATGGAATAATTACCACCCAATAAGGTCTGATGCATAAAGATGGCGATACTGGCACATAGTCAGCTACGACATGTGTGATGTGTGCCAAGAGGGGACACATTCTTATGGCTACATTTGAACCACATGTTTGTCACTCCTGGAGGGTTTCTCAGCGGTTCTGCGTCTCTGTCCTCTCGAGAACGAATTCCTCTTTTTCTTTCTTTAACTCCAACAAAGTAACCTTCAACAGCAACAGCAACTCGAATAAGTTAAACTGAAAAGGATTTACCTACAACAGATGGAAAATGTAGATTTGTAACAACATCCGCACTTACACAATCTCACAGAAAAGGAAAAACACTTACCGCGATCAGACTTATCACGACAACGTAACTCCGTTTCAACCAGATGTACATTGTGCCCATTTTCGCTGCTCCTGAACTCTGTGCACAAGTGAACTATTTGTTTGCTGTAAAGAAAAAAGTACTTTTAAAGGAGGGAGACCCGTTAAAGTCCCTCCCCAATAGTCTGCGCTCCCCACCTGGAAATAATGAGGATGTGGGTGGGTGGAACTGAAGGGAGTTGTGTCTGGAGTCAGCTGCTCAGTACTCTTGCACCTCTGGCCCCTGAGGTCTCCACTCAAGATAGATTGTTTTCTAAGATTCGTAGATAATTCGTAGGTTTAATAACAGGCGAGATCAGAGGCAAGAAGTCTCCAGAAAACTCACCACTTTGAGCCATGAGACTCCATTACTCGTTATGACCACTGAGTAACAGATTCATGAACACAAAAACACACGCTCATACATGCAGCTGGGGTTATTGTCAATTTTTTTGCACTTACTAAATATGCCTTACTATGAAACAAGAGGACTAAATTGAATAAATAACAGGGGAAAACATCTGCCATTTAACACGAGATGCTGTTGAGTAAACCATGGCATATACCAGTGCATGGGCCCATGTGACCGCAGATTCAGTGGTAGTGTGTGGTGAAGTTTTCTCACTTGCTTTGGCACATTTCTTGTAATAAGGTGCATTAAAAAAAAACGCTCACACATGCAGCAAAACACAGAAAATAACCTGTAAATGCTGTAACTCACCTAAAACCTTTAACTTGTTTTCCAGAATGGAGTTTTTGTGTCAATCTGTGATGAAAACGTTTTTTTCTGTTTCTTAATTTGATTTGGTGTTACTATTTCACCATTTAACTTTAATCTAGAATAGTTAATCTAACTTTCAAAATCTGCTGAGCCCACAGCTGTAAGCCACTGATATGAAAATAGAAAAATTTTTTACATTTGTTGTGAGGCTGATGAGAATCTGTGGTCAAAGAAAGAGGAGTCACAGGATGTCCAGTGTTGTTTTATTACTGCGGTATATTATTCCATATAGTACATCATAAGTATAGTCATAGTTACAATCACACTAAATGTTTTTGGAACTCATAGAGTATGTACTTTTTAAAATCTGAAGTGCTGTATTTCAGTTTTTGTTCTGTTAATCTAACTGTATTTTCCTGTATTGTGTAACCAGTGGATGAAAATATTTTCTCCTTAATACATGAAATTTATTACTTTGGCTTTATAAAACAGAATAGAAATCAGCATCTGAATGAGAGTACACTTTGATACACATTGGCAGCCAGGTATCTTCTGCCTGTCTGTGAAAGAAAGAAATTAGGAATGGAGGAATGCACGTCTAGAGTCCACAGTCATTCTGATAAAATATGTAAACATTTTGACCAACCTGTTATAGAATGTCAAAAAAATTTCTGATGCCATTGACTTAGTCATTAATGCAAAGCTTCAAATTGGCACGACTGAAAGACTTCCAGGTTCTGTAGCTAGCTATACCTAGCTTTTCTGAGAACTGCATCTTCACTGCAGAGGTTTTTCTTCAGTAGCAATCGTTAGCTACAATTTCAGTAACAGACCAAAATGAAAATGTACACAGCTTTGTGTAGAACACCACTACATGCCGACTATCATTCTTAAAAATCCCATACTTTGAAAAGAAATAATAGAGATACAATAGATATTACATTCTTTTTAATCACAGAGCCATATCCAACCCACATACATTGCATGCGCTGTTGCAGTGTTATTAGTCACTACATTCTTTGTAAGAAAGGCTCATTTCCAGAGTGAAATATTTCCTGATGAGTACAGAAACATCTGGAGGGTATCATCAACACACACATCACAGACTCTGTCAGCATCAATATCAACCCTTATCGTAAAGCTTTTTTGTTCTGTGTTTCCAGTGAACATCCAGAAGATCTTTGGCACGCACTGACACTGTGTAACAGGAAGGCACAGAGGACTCTAATGAACAGAGGACGCTGGTGGGTGGAAAAGCACAAAGGGTCAAATATCCCAAAGAATCCATCCTCTTATTCCCCTCATATAAATTTTGAAAAAAAAACAAAAAAACTTTCCTTTTTCAAATTAGGGTTACACTGAATGTGTAATTATTTGTGGTTTGCACATTCACTTGGCAAGAAAAAGGTTGTTGACCAGCCGGAGACACGGATCCCAGCTGGCACTAGGAGTACACAAGCTAGTGTACTCCTAAAGTGTTTATTCTGGATATACCCAAGTCTGGATAGATGGGAGTGTTGTGTCAGGAAGGGCATTTGGCATAAAAATGCTACCAAATCAAACATGGTGGTTTTGCACATGTTTGCTTCTTTTTGGCTTACTATTTAAAGCTCTCTGTATATATTTATTCATGAACACAATACTTCGTTGGTCTTACAACATGCTGTAACAATATTTTGACCAGCTAAGTCCATCTCTGAAGTGGTTCTTGTATTTTGAACTTTGCATTTATGAGAAAGACAGAGACAGACATGTCATTTTTCTCAGGACTGTTTTTGGATTCTTTAATCCCCGTGGGGAACATTAGCACTCCGTCTACTCAGCAGCTCACTCTGAAACATAACGAGGGACTCTTCAACAGTCGGAACAATCTTTATAGGAAAGCACACTTACATCATATTCATATTCTCACTAGAAATACAGCCATCACAGCCGGGGGGGGGGGGGGGGGGGGGGGGGGGGGGGGGGGGGGGGGGGGGGGGGGGGGGGGGGGGGGGGGGGGGGGGGGGGGGTGGGGGGGGGGGGGGGGGGGGGGGGGGGGGGGGGGGGGGGGGGGGGGGGGGGGGGGGGGGGGCATCAGAAAGAAGCAAAGAATCAGAGGTGTCTGGAAGCTCTGTGAGGTGGTGTAGTTGCCTCTTTTGCCTCTGCACTGTACCACTGCAGGGGTGTGTTTTCTTTCCGATCCAGCTGGCACAAGATGGCAATGCATAACACAATGGACAACACCTAAGCACAGCGAAAGAGAGATGATTGATGTTATTCCTGTTCATGTTTCATTACTTGCTTTGAGCATACTTGGAAGATAGAAAAAGAGGCTGAAATGGACAACAGTCAAAGAACTAAAAAGGTTCATTTACAAACATTACATTTAGACATGTCATCCTATTCATGCACAGTAACCTAGTAAGCAAGTTCGGACTGAACAAAGTTGCAGAAGTTCAGAGAATTTTGAAGCTCTACTTAACTGGAAGCTTAATGGAAGAAAAGTTTAAGAAAAAAATGGGAAAAACTTGACTCAAATGAACCAAAACTTAAGATGAAATGAGTTTTTGTCAACAGCTCTAAATTACAGAGGCGTTACATTACAGTTAATAAATGAACTCTTAGGTGCGGTGGCTCGATTAAAAAGAAAAAAAATGAATGTCATGGGTGGCATTAGTGCATTTTGTAAAGGTCATTTCAAAGAAGCTACAATCATGACAGCCACAGACTGATTGCACTTACCCACAATAATAAGATTCCCAGAATTATGCCCAACACAATCCCAAATATACTCATCACGCTTGTGATTAAGTACGGAAGGCACCCCTAAAACATCAAAGGATTAATGAGATAAATGTTCAAATAAGCTGACACCATAACAGCTCATACAGTTTACACAAGTATCTGTACGTGAAAAAGAAAGAGCGTTTTGATGGGAATGTCTTTAATACCTTTTCATAAATCATGACGGGCAGGTCATCCTTCTGGCCATTAACCAGGCTGCTGTTCCTAGGAGCTGCCACCTAGAAAACACAGACATAATTTTATGGACTGATGCACTGTAACAGGCTTTGCTAGGTGGATGTAGAGGTTTCTCCCCTTATGGTCTACGCATTCTTTTATTCCTGGTGGCCCATACCCCAGGTAATAAATTATTTTCAATCTGATGATGCTGCTGCTGTGGGCAGATGTAACCTCATCCACTCATCCACTCAGTTTTCCAATCATGGCCCTGGTTCTGTCGATGCTCAGTCCCACACATTTTCATTTTTAATTCCTTCAGAGTTTCAAAAAAAGAAAGTCTTCATGTATTTCTCCTTCATAGTCGTAGCTGACAAAAGCAAGCAAATTTGCAAAGGCTGTGATGTCTGTGGACTCATCGATGGGGAGAGGATTAAAAATAGCTTGCTCATATTCTGCTCAGCAGCTGCTTTAGCACATCTTTAGCCATGTCATCAATACGATGCTTCACCGTATTATCAGATAAAGTGATCACATTAGTTGTATGGCTGCTTTTCATGGCAGCAGGTAAAAATCAGATCCTCTCCGACCCAGTCTTTGCTATTGGCTTTGCCACTCTGTAAGAAGCCTCCACTGCCTTGGCATTTTCACTCCCAGTTTCACGTTTCAATTGCTTTCGTGCAGCTCACATACTCTCGCAGCTTGTTTTCAAAAATCTCCCGCTGCTTGGATAAATATTGTCCGTGTTTAGACAGGCCGGGGACTGTCTTCGGGTCCCACTTGTGAACACCAGCGACAGATACTCACTTGAGTACTTTCTCTGTTTCCTTTTTTTTTTGTCTTTTGTATATTCATCTTGAGTATCAGACATAATTGCGGTTAAATATTCATCTTCAGCTTTCCATTTGCTGATCAGCCACCCTTCCATGATACTTATCTCACCACCACTAATCATGCATCCCTATGATTCCCTCTCGCTGAGCTATAAACCATATGTTCCAGCACCGTGTTGAAGCCTGCTGCCCAGTCATTTGCAAAGTGTAGGTTAAGGCCAATGTGTAACCCACCTGCACACAAACTTCAAGTTCAGTTGGGAATCGCTGTAATAGACCAACACTAAAGGTTTCTGGACCAGAATGGTCGATTAACTAACTCAGTGGCAGTACCACATGTAGCATCATTCTGCTTATAACATTATATGGCACTAATGTCTCAGCCACACTAGAGTAGGTCGCCTGGTGTGAGGCAACCTGTCTCCAAACAGTCGCGGTCTGTCTTGGAGTGACTGCAGTCACTCGCACGCAGATTTGCAAATGCAGACAGATTGCCAGCACATTGCGTATAATACAAGTCAGTCTGCACAATGAGCACAACTCCACTGTAATGCCTCTCTTACCTCCTCTGCAATCAGTTAGGCTGAACAGGAGATTCAACTCAAACTGGTTGCAACTGGTTGTATTCTAGTGACATTCCTTTATAAAATCAAGTGCCTGAAAACAGCAACTGACTGCGAGTGGTAACAGTACTGGGGCCTCTCTTTGAAGCAACAATTTCAAAGGCAATGAGATTCATTGCATACAGTTGCAATAATTTTGGTTGTGTCATTGTCTCAAATCGCTGCTTTCCCTTGTGTGACTGTAGCATGAAGGAGCCTGGTGATGTTTGGACTTTGTGCTGCTTTGGGAGGAAGTTTGGTTTCATAAATGAGAAGTAAATGAAAAATGCGTTTAGCTTATTTGTAAATGTTAAAATTAATTGCTCCTCGATGACAAATGAATTCTACTGATAATGCTACCTGTTACACAAGGCGTCTGTGTAGATGTGTTTTCTTTCACACTTACACATGGGTTAGTGGACTCTTTGGTGCACAGGCAGGATTCTGGGATGTTGAACTTCCAATCTTGGTAGCTCTCAAGTCCACAACACTCCAACTGAGAGGGATGTCCGAGGAGAAAATAAGAAAACTCAGTGAGAACCACCTCCTAATCCCTCATACAAACAGTTAAGTTTGACCAAACAGCTTCTGAATTGTGCTGCTGAAAAATGTATCAGTCATGTCAGGACAGTCTACTGGGCTAAGATTTTATCACTGGCACATAAGAATACTGCATTTCTTCTCTCTTCTAACTTCAAAACAGCTACTTTAAGTTGCTAATATTAGAAGAGCATGTGCCTGGCATCCAGTTAACTTAAGTGTCTGCATTGACTAGTTCAGCCTTTAGCCTTACATGTTGTATTATATGTGAGCTTTGTTGATAATTACCTCTCTCCATAGGTGGAGAGAGGTTATGTTTTCGCTCCGGTTTGCTTTTGTTTGTTTGTGTGTTAGCAACACAACTCAAAATATTTTGAATCAAAATATTCCAGAGGGGCCCAAGAACATATGATTTCATTTTCAGAGTCAAAGGTCGGAGATCAAGATTACCATAAAGTTTCAAAAATTTAAATCCCTATTTCAAAATTTTTTGAGCCAAAATTGACTAGACTTTGTGGCTTTAGTAATTTAGAATGGAGTATGATGGTAATGGGTGTCATCTATTGCAGCGTAGTATTGGCACAGAAATTTTGGTGTGGGCAAGGACTGCGTTCTACTAGTTTTTATTGTTTTACTACCTCCCAAAGTACTTGGAACTGCAATTCTGTGAGATTATGCTTACAAAAACTGGCACAGGTATCCACTGCTGTTGGTCACAGACATCTCTGTGGCATCATCAGCACTGATTTCTTTGTGCCGTGTTTACAAAATTGGTTAAAAGTCATTTTCAGTGGAAGCTGGCAATATGAAGCTGCAACCTAATACTTGTTGCTTCACGGTGGGCATGAAACATCACAGCTGAGGCTCAGCTTCTTTTCAGTCATCCAAACAACCTCAAACTCATTTACTAATGACTCCTTAACCCTGGAGTTACATGGACAGGATTGTGAGGAGAGATTAATAAGAGACACACATACATGGAGGTCTGTCATGTTAGTAGAGAGAGATATTGTAAACACATGTACATCCTCATTCATATCCTCACAACACAAAGTCACCTACTTCTGTCTGTATCTCATTGAGGGCATCAGTAGCATTAACCAGCGGCAAAAGGCTCAGGTACTGCTTCTTTATGTCTTCAGCTAACTGCACAACAATAACAAAGCAACATAGGTTTGAAAATATTAGTGTATCCTCTAAAACACATTCTGGATTCACTAAATGCACACAAAAAAACACAAAAAACACAGAAACTCAACACGTTTAAAGTCAACTTGGTAATACCTTAGGCTGTGCAACCAGTCCTTGAATATTAGTCGCCAACATATAGAGACTGCTCAGAATCATTCCAACTGCAAACTGACACACACACACACACACACACACACACACACACACACACACACACACACACACACACACACACACACACACACACACACACACACACACACACACACAGAGGGAGAGAGAGAGAAATTCAGGGATAAGGATCCATATATCTTTGGTATAAAGTATTAAATGTTTTATTACAAATATCAACATAAATATATTATCTGTACCCACCACTATTAGAGCCCACTTCTTCTCTTTCCAGACACCAAAGGCACCAAAGAGGGTCAAGACAATAATTACAACAGCAACAATGTACATAATATGTATGGCTCTGATCTCGTGTTCTACCTGTGGAGAAACACACAGAACCAGGTCAGGAGTGAGCAGGAGTGTAACTTGACTTCAGTTACCCATGCACATGCTGTGTGGTGTTAACAATGCTAAAGGAGAAGTAGACTATCACACACTGGCACTTTGCTGACCTTGGTTAAATGCAGGTTGTGTGCTTCTTGTCCACTTATTTTGCCACTACTATGCTAATTGACACTGAGTAACATGTGTTGTACAGTAGTAGATACATTATGAAAAAGTTAAAAAAAAAAAACGCACAAATTGCATTTGTGATTTTGTACATATACATGTTATACCTCTTCCTGTTGGTGAAAGTGTCCATGGGCAAAAAGACTGATTCCCAGGAGCAGCAAGCTGATGATCTGTAAAAACAGTAATACAAGTTCATTACTTTCAGGGCTGCATGTTCTGTCTGTCTGTCTGTATTGTCAAATGTATTCGCTCGTCTGCCTTCACATACATATAAACTTGAGTGACATCCCATTCGTAATCCATAGGGTTTAATATGGTGTTGATCCACCCTTCACAATTATAGCAGCTCTTCTGGGAAGGCTTTTTCACAAAGTTTAGAAGCACATTTATGGGAATTCTTAATCATTCTTCCAGAAGCACATTTGTGCAGTAAGACACTGATGTTGGATGACACTTGGCACAGTGCAGTCAGACAAGTACTGACTTGTCTGACTGGCAACCTATATGACATGATTTTACGTGGCCACTTTGTGGCTGAGTAACTGTCATTCCCAATCACTTCCACTTTGTTATAATACCACTAACAGTTGACTGTGGAACATTTAGTAATGAGGAAATTTCTTGTTGCACAGGTGGCATCTTATAATATTACCACACTGGAATTTTCTGAGCTCCTGAGAGTGACCCATTCTTTCACAGATGTTTGCAGAAGCAGTCTGCATGCCTAGGTGCTTGGTTTTATACACCTGTGGCCATGGAAGTGACTGGATCATGTGGATTCAATAATATACTGTATCTATATAAGAGTGGGCCAAAATCCCTCCACAGTGATTTTAAAACATGATAAAGTCAATAAGAAAACAATTACTTCAATTTATTGCTACTACTTTTTCACAAACTGCTTCTGCATTTTGGCTGAGTTTTTGCTAAATGCATAAAAACACAGTGTAATATGTCATGTGTTGTTGAACAGATTGTGCTTACCTAACATAATTTTTTATTACGTCCTGATTGTCCGCAAATGGGCCTTTAAGCCTGGGAACTGAAACTTGTTTGGACAGTAATAAAGGCAACGGCTACATGACACGAAGAAACCCATTTCACCACAAAAGTATTCAGCACTCAAATATTGATTCCTAATTGACTGGTCTATCATGTTGTTACATTATCTGGCAGCATAAAAGATTTTACATAATGAGCTCAGTGCATAAAATTAATCTTGATAATCATTCTACTTTCCAGAAATCAAAGCTCAGGTCTACTTCATGGAATATACTTGTGACCATCTTGGCTCCAGGACTTTGGTGGCTTAAAGAACGCACTGACATCTGTAAAACTCAACAATATTTGTTAAGTGAAATTGTTTGAACTTCAGGAATGAGCTGAAATTCAAAAAAAAAAAAAAAAAAAAAAGTGTCAGAATGTGTTTCTGTTGTAAGAGCTCTGGGCCAGAGGAATACAAGCTTACACAGCTGTTACAAATCAGCAAACACAAAGCATCCAGGAGGCAATGATCAGACACACAGTGTCAGTTAGAAGGCAACAAGAACGCAGTGGAATAGCAGGAAAAACATGTTGCACAATCCACTTCCCATCAACTGTGGGAATAATGAGAAAAAGATCAAGCAGAGGTAGAAAACGAAATTAACAGGCTCGGGAAACCGGAGAATTACATGGAATAATTACCACCCAATAAGGTCTGATGCATAAAGATGGCGATACTGGCACATAGTCAGCTACGACATGTGTGATGTGTGCCAAGAGGGGACACATTCTTATGGCCACATTTGAACCACATGTTTGTCACTCCTGGAGGGTTTCTCAGCGGAACGAATTCCTCTTTTTCTTTCTGTAACGCCAACAAAGTAAGCAGTTTGTGACATCACCTTTCGGTATTTACGCACTCATTTCTTTCATTTCCGTTTCCTAGACAGACCGTTGTTTTCCTCTCTCGCTAATGTGTTTATTAGAGCGTGTCTCGACTAAATTAAACTATTTATGCCTCCAATAACCTTCAACAGCAACTCGAATAAGTTAAACTGAAAAGGATTTACCTACAACAGATGGAAAATGTAGATTTGTATGCATAGTACGAGGAGGGTCTCAACATCTGCACTTACACAATCTCACAGAAAAAGAAAAACACTTACCGCGATCAGACTTATCACGACAACGTAACTCCGTTTCAACCAGATGTACATTGTGCCCATTTTCGCTGCTCCTGAACTCTGTGCACAAGTGAACTGTCCGTGCAAACGCAACTATTTGTTTGCTGTAAAGAAAAAAGTACTTTTAAAGGAGGGAGACCCGTTAAAGTCCCTCCCCAATAGTCTGCGCTCCCCACCTGGAAATAATGGTCAGAATGTGGATGGGTGGAGCTGAAGGGAGTTGTGTCTGGAGCCAGCTGCTCAGTACTCTTAAACCTCTGGCCCCTGAGGTCTCCACTCAAGATAGATTGTTTTCTAAGATTCGTAGATAAAAACAAAGCGTGTATGATCACGTTAACACCGGTGCGCAAACGTGTATCTGATGGTTTGATAACAGGCGAGATTAGAGGCAAGAAGTCTCCAGAAAACTCACCACTTTGAGCCATGAGACTCCATTACTCGTTATGACCACTGAGTAACAGATTCATGAACACAAAAACACACGCTCATACATGCAGCTGGGGTTATTGTCATTTTTTGCACTTACTATGAAACAAGAAGACTTTTGCGTACACCATGGCATAGTGCAGTGCATGGGCCCATGTGACCACAGATTCAGTGGTAGTGGTTAAGTTTTTCTCACTTGCTCTGGCACATTTCTTGTAATAGGCTCTAGGTGCTGCAGGTGCAAAACAACAAAAAAAAAAAGCGCCCACGCATGCAGGAAAACACAGAAGATAACCTGTAAAATCCTGTAACTCACCTAAAACCTTTAACTCGTTTTCTAGGACAGAGTTTTTGTGTCAATCTGTGATGAAAACGTTGTTGTTTTTTTAATCTGTTAATACTTTTTTCCCGTTTTTAAATTGATTTTGTATTGCTATTACAGAATTTAACTTTCCTATTTATTTCCCTCTATTTTGTTGTTCAGCACTTTGCGACTTTGTTTGTGAGAAGCGCTTTGTAAATAAACTTCACTTACTTGACTTATTTACTTCAACTTTCAGTAACATATCTGCAGTATTTCATTGCGTTAGTCATCACGTCCAGAGTAGTTAATCTAACCGTCAACATCTGCTGAGCCCACAGCTGTAAGCCACTGATATGGCAAAAAAATAAAAATAAAGTTTTGTTTTATTACTGCAGTATATTATTAAAAACTGTACAAACTGTCAACTTTTAAACATAGACATCTGAAAATGTTAAAGAATGTCAGCAAATAGCAACCTGTGCTGAAGGGTTTCGCAGTTCTGTTTAAACAACTTCAGCTGTTATTCACAAGTTGAGTCCAACTTATCTCCTGCTTATTTTGCTGACGTAGTTGCGTCTCATGTGGCGGGAATTGAAAAAGAAACAAGTGAGAAAGAAATGATTAATAATGCTCCACGTCATCCTCCACTGGAAAGAAGATTTGCCACACTTGACAATAACGAAAACGGGAGGGGACTGACAGGAAGAGAGATCACGGAGGAGAATGAAAAAGTACACTGTAAACCCAGAATTTGATTCCACTTAAAAATATTGAGTTCATATTACTTACAATTGACTAGAATGTGAACATTACTTGTTAATGCTGAGTAGACTGTACTTTTTGATGGTCTATCTTATTGTAATCATGTGTTTGAGTTCAAACAACTTAATAGCATCAAGTTTTGCACCTGCTAAAAATCTAGTTTATACCAGTTTTAACAGACTGGGTTAATGCACAGCTGCATGGTGGCATGATGGTTAGCACTGCTGCCTCACAGGTAGAATGCAATCTTCAAGGTCTGGGTTCAATTCCAGCTTGGCACAGGCCTCTCGCTGTTTGGAATAGAAGACATTTAGGTGTTTTTGTTCACAACGCTCTCTCGTATAGTTTTTTTTTTATTGTTCCATGGACAAATGTTATTTGTAAAGGTTAATGTACCAGCATTCAGCAGGGCTGAGTTTTATCATGTTTTTTTACCAAATTTAAACAGACACAGTTCAACACTGTAAAAAATATCTGTATTACTGGGCAGCACAGCGGCGTGGTGGTTAGCACTGCTGCCTCACAGCTAGAATAACTATCTGATAGTCTGGGTCTGATTCCACCTTAGCCTGGGACTCTTGCTGTGTGGAGTTTGTATGTTCTCCCTGTGTCTGTGTGGGTTTCCTTCCACAATCTGAAGACATGCAGTTACTGGAGTTAGGTTAATTGGTCACTCTAAATTGCCCACAGGTGTGAATGACTGTCTGTGTCAGCCCTGCAACAGGCTGGTGACCTGTACGGGGTGTACCCTGCATCTTACTGCCTTGTCAGCTGGGATGGGCTCCAGCCCCCACCACCCCCACACAACCATGAAAAGGATAGGGGAATTGATTGATCAAAAGACATTTTATTTTTTCATGAACTATAAAAGATAAGTTTGGTCAAATAGAATATACACTTTAGTTAAATTGGATATGGAGTAGTGCTTACTTAACAGGCTGAGTTAAATGAACTGTTTCATTACTTAAAAAATTTAAGGCAATGAGTTACCTTGGTTTTTTTTAAGTAGATTCAACTTATCCGGGTTTACAGTGTAGACACATTAGGAAGTTGCATCAGATCCTTGTTTTTCACTTTGTGTACCAACTCTGTGACAGCTCAGCACAGTCCTCAATAAAAGCTTTTTTTGTCTGCTTGTGCCTTGGAAGAACGGATTGTTAGAAACTCTGTCACATGACCTCTCACTGGAGTCCTGGAGTGAAACATTTCCTGGTGGAGTACAGAAACATCTGGAGGGTATCATCAACACACACATCACAGACTCTGTCAGCATCAATATCAACCCTTATCGTAAAGCTTTTTTGTTCAGTGTTTCCAGTGAACATCCAGAAGATCTTTGGCACACACTGACACTGTGTAACAGGAAGGCACAGAGGACTCTAATGATCAGAGGACGCTGGTGGGTGGAAAAGCACAAAGGGTCAAATATCCCAAAGAACCCATCCTCTTATTCCCCTCTTATAAATTTTGGAGAAAAAAAACCCCTTCCCTTTTCAAATTAGGGTTACACTGAATGTGTAATTTTATTTTTCTATTTTATACAGGTTGTGGTTTACACATTCATGGGAGTGTTGTGTCAGGAAGGGAATCTGGTGTAAAAATGCTACTAAATCAAACATGCAGCGCTGGTTTTCCATATGTTATTTGCTCTCTGTATATATTTATTCATTAACACAATATCTGTTGGTCTTACAACATGCTGTAACAATATTTTGACCAGCTAAAGTCCATCTCTGAAGCAGTTCTTGTATTTTGAACTTTGCATTTATGAGAAAGACAGAGACAGGCATTTTGTTTTTCTTGGGACTGTTTTCAGATTCTTTAATCCCCGTGGGGAACACTGGCACTCCGGCTACTCAGCAGCTCACTCTGAAACATAACAAGGGACACTTCAAAAGTCGGACGAATCTTTATAGGAAAGCACACTTACATCATATTCATATTCTCACTAGATGTAAGTAATCCCCCTCTTCTATGAATATGCTTTTGGGGACAAAGCAGCTGAAAGCTGAAAAAATATATTGTATAGAGCAGGGGTCCCCAAACTTTTTCCTGCAAGGGCCAAATAACTTTTCCCTTTTCTGATGGGGGGCCGGGTCAGTTTGAAATAGAAAAAGTGTGACAATTGCAGGGGTACCTCAACATAAACATTTATTGTTTTCAGAAAACGACACATAACCAAACATTAATAACCCTTTCCGGGATCTTCACAGAAAAAAAAAAGTCAGGAAATAAATAATAACACTATTAACAAACTAAATAACACTATTTACAAAATAAATAACACTATTTATGAAATAATAACCAAATAACCCTCTCTGGGTTCTTCACAGAAATAAAAAGTCTGTGGAACATTAATTTTATGTTGTGCCGTGCACATCTTAACAGGTAAAGTTGTCAGAGCAGAATCTCTTTCTTAAATGACTCATATGAGCAGTCTTTCAAAGTTCTTGTGTTCCTTCCTTATAAGGAAGGTTTCAGAAGGCTTGTAGATACCGCTGTTTGCAGCTTTCTCTCTCATCAACTTCCCTGTGAAAACCACAAAGCAAGCAGGCTGAGAAACCAAACTCAGTGATACAGCACCTACACAGCACATTACATTTTACTACCAGTATGGTTGTGGGGATGGATTTTATCCCAGTAGATTTTATTATGATCATATTTGTTTATACTCAGAATGACTCATTCAAGTCCGAAAAGTGAGCTTACCTATGTATGTTCATCAGTGTGAACTGTGGGCCTGCATCTGGCTGGTGAGAAGTTGAATGTCAGGTTCCATTCTAGTCACAGCTAGTCTCAAACACTGATGCAGATGTTCATCTGTCAATCTTGATTTCATCGGAGTTTTCAGGAGTGTCATGTGTGAAAAGGTTTGCTCGCAGATATACGTGCTGCCAAAAAGTGTGGACATCTTCATTGCGTGTTTTTTTATGTTAGGGTACGTGTCATGTGGGAGGGCGGCATAGAAGTCAATAAGACTGTTGGGCTTGAACGCGTCTTTCAGAACATCACAGTTCTGTAACTCGGCCAACTCAAACTGATAAGAAGGCTGGGCTTCATCGATGTCGGCAACAAAGGGGTTCTGGAAAAGACGGATTTCTTTTGCACTAACATGTAGTTCACGGAATCGCACACCGAACTCCGCCTTCAGCATTTCCAGTGCTTCCACACACTTTTCAGTTGGGAACGGGACCGCTGGGTTCTCTGCAGAGAGGTTTTGGGTAGCAGGGAGATGGATGAAGTTGTGCTTTTTCACTTGTTCCAAAAGCAGCGCTAGTTTTACCTCAAATGCTTTTAGAAATATCTATATACTACGGTGGCCGGGAGGTGCAAACCAAAATTACAAAATCTGAAACACTTTTACAAGTGGCAAAACAAATTTACATTTTAGAAACAAAATCACATTTTAGAAAACAAATTAACAATACGAGAAACACTTTTACAAGTTCAGAAGAAATTAACATTTCAGAAAACAAATTAACATTTCAGAAAACAAATTAACATCACTCGAAACACTTTTACAAGTGGCAAAATCAACCGGAAAGGGTAGGTACTAATTCCAAGGCTGACCCGGAAGTGATAACGGAAGCGGGCATTTCAACCCAAGATGGACAGCAGTTCAGTGGCGTTTTGCCCGTTTTGCGGGGCACATATGAGTAGATTAACGCGGTTTTGTTTTTCTTGTGGACGGTCCTTAGAGTTTTTAAATGGGACAGAACAGACGGAAGGTCCAGAGGCACAGGGGATATGTCAACAGCCGGATAATGCTAAACAAAGTAAGTGCAGCATAGCGCTCGCTATCTGAAGTAGCCAATACGAATGAAAGCTATTAGTGTCATTGGTTAGCTCATTTTGTTTTTTGAGACAGAGCTTTGTTAATTTCAGCAGAAAAACCTTGCTCGTCATATAAACAGTTCCTGGAATACCGAAGCTCGAAGTCCAAAGAGCGTCAGTCTTTTAACTACGGGCCTAGAGGAAGACACCGGGCTAAAGAACAAAAACACGTCCAGGTAAGTTGTATAGTACTGATCGTGTAATCAGTACTGGACTGTCTGATTCGGCTCACTGTGAAACTGTGGTGGCACAAATTAGCTATTGAAGCTATTAGAAACTGCTGATAAATTTATGCACTTTCCTCACAGGTTTTTGAACTCCCAAAGATAAGTCTGAAAATGAAAGGTAAGTAGATTTTTGCATCTAGCCTTTTTCACAGAGAGAGAACCTTTCTAATGATTTATCAACCAAGAGGAATCTGTCATGTACTTGTTTACATTCTTATATGACTATTGTGGTAATCATTTTATTATTTTCATTGTGTTTAAGAGATGCACTGGGACATCAAGCTACAATTCAGCCAGGACAGGTAATGTCATTTTCAGACGTTCATCATATTCTGAAAACTGTGACATGCTGGTCAGATTTACCGATGATGCAGGTGTTTATGAGGAAGGGATTGACACAGGTGGTCCAAGATGCTAATGAAGCACCTGAAAGACCGGCCAATTTTTGATGGACCAGAGGGACATCGGTTCTTGGTCTATAATGCAAATGGTATGCATAGGGTTAGATATGTGCTATACTAATGGATGGTTATTAGTAAACAGATATGTGACACATAATATGTTTTTTTTTTTTTTTTTTTTCCCCCAATATCTTAAAGTAAATAATGTATGTTTTCATTTTACAATATGAATTCATTCACAGCTGTTAGGGAGGATGAATACTTCCTGGCAGGACAGATGATTGCAGTTTCAGTTGTACATGGAGGTCCGGGACCCCATTTCCTGTCAGAAGATCTTGTACAGTATCTTGCTGGCCAGCCTTCATTCAAACCAACAGTTAATTTAATAACTGATGAAGAAATAGGGAAAGCTTTGCGAGAGGTGGGGATAACATAAATCCAGTGTGGTAGGACAGAGTTTAACATAGTTCCTGCACTGTTCAATGATGATGTTTAGTTCCCACACATATACATTTGCAGAATTATGAATTTATGGTATTGTAGGGTTACAGCATGCTATATATGTCACTAAATAAAAATGGTCAAGATTAACACATAGTTATTTAATGTGTTGGGTATGTCTCTTTGTCTTTCAGATTGAGAATGCTGCTACATTGGATGCTCTACAAGAATGTATCATGAGACACAGCACAATGTTGCAGACAGCAGGCTGTCTTAGACATGTGGCTGCTGTGGACGAAAAGACAGAAATTGTGGCCAACTACCTCCAGTGGTATATTTTTGACCGCAACTCATCTGTAATTGACAGGTAAGATATTTTTAATGATGTAATTTTCTTTTTTTTTTAATGTAGGAATGTTTAGTTTGTAATGCTCCATGGCACGTGTATCTGTTATCAGTCACTGTGACAAACAATTTTGCCTTAGTGTGCAACATCTACATATCTGTGTAACAGTGTGTTCACTTTGTAGATTCAAAGATGGTCTTTCAGCTCTTCAGTTCCTGACTGCACTACAGCAACACCCTACTTTGCTGACCCCTGTCCTGTGCCACTGTGAAAAGCGACTGACTGCCTTTGAGCTTGAGAGACTCTTCAAACCTCAACTCAGCCCTTCAGGGAGTAATAGGAGACTGAAAGAAAGCCAAACCTTGGCCTGCTGGGCAGACTATCTCCTTGATTGTGAAGGTTTGTAAGGTTTTATTTGTACCTACTTGGAAAACCACGTTAGCCTGGTATATTTGAACATTTATTTCTTTGCAGAAGGCGAGGCTGCTGTGTCTGTGGAAGACATTTTGATGTTTGCAACTGGGCTGACATCACTTCCCCCATCTGGCTTGGAACCACTGCCACAAATAGAGTTCCTGGATGACGTTCCACTCCCAATGGCAAATACATGTTCAAACTTGTTGAAATTACCATTTCTGGATTCATATAGTGTGTTTAAGTCACAAATGGACTTTGGAATTCAAAATAGTCCAGGATTTGGTTGTCTATAAACTATATAGCTAGATAACCATTAGAGTAGTGTTTTTCAAACCTGGTCATCCAGGCACAATGCCCTGCACGTTTTATATCAGAGATCCTAATCCTGAATAACTGATTAACAGGCTTTTTTTTTTTTTTAAACTGCAATCATCTGAATCAGGTATGTTAAAGCAGGAAAACTTGGACTCAAAATGTTTTTTGTTCTTTGTTGGTATTATGTGCATTTAAAGGTGCAGTTACTTTTGTTAAAATACTTTAAAATTGCGGTAAGCAAGCATGTCTTTTTTTTTTTTTCCCCTCAGACAGCATTTGGACAATTGTTTTTCATTCATTTATTTCCAAATTTTAAATACTGAAACTGTGGGTGACAAGTTGTGTACATGTTCCACCATCATTACAATAAACTTCCCTTCAATTCATAGCTGAGCAATTTCTTTTAGTTTCAGATATAGTTCAGTTGAAGACTGCCACTGTTCTGGCTTCTGTAAATGATTGTGCTCCACTGCAAAGTCCAAGTATTCTTGCATGTTTGGGTCCCCACATGGAGCTCTTGTCAGATGAACGTCAGGAAAGGCATCCAGTTCAGTCATTTCGATTTTAAATCCACAGTCTCTGGAGCCAAACCTATATTACAGAGAAGATATGATTACATTTAAATTTATGATAAAATGGAAAATACCATCTATCACCAAAGTATTACCTGTGTGGTAAGTAGTAGAGCTCATTTGGCACTCCTCCTGGACATGATGCTGTTCTGGAGGGGCGGATCCTGTGACTGTTCCACAGTCTCATACACTCATCCAAGTCCCTCTGAATAACATCACCAAAGCAATATCTCAGCAGACACTGATGCTCGTGACTCCCATTTAAGTATCCAGCTTCTCTAAGGTCTGCAAATAGCTCCATCCAGAACTGACACCTATAAAAAAAATCAGTAATAAAGTGTTATAATTTTCATATCCATGTTTAAACGATGGTCACTCAAAATGAATTTAAAGTATGAATACCACTTACCTTCCCTTTCTGAATATGGACCACCAGAACTCAATCCTCTGGTTGGTTGTGGATGAGCCATACATGTGGCTGGACGCTCCAGAGTAGTAGTCATTGTGGTGGTGGCGTAGCGTGCACTGAATTGCGGCCATGGTCCCGTTCTCCGTGCCGCAATCGGTTCTCAGTCTCATGGGGATGACACCGAGGTTTCGCACACATGACAGGAAATAGTGAGCGATCACAGATGGGTCATTATTTGTTGCGCCACATATAAGCCACAGTACTTTACGGGAAAATCCATCGATGCACCCTGAAAGTGCCAGACCGAATGGCTTGAGTTTATCATAACCATCCACGTGCCACATATAGTTCGGTCCCATGGAGTGGTAGATTCTTCTTATAAACCTTCTGCGTGCTCTCCTCTCGCACCCTTGAGGATTAAGCTCCCGGAGCAAATTCATTACATGATCCCTCCTCACTCGCAGATTGTACTTTTGTCTGAGTACCTGCCACATCATGCGGTAGCCAAACAGCTGTCCAGGTCCACGAAGTTCCACTCGTATTGCTCTAGTTATGACGTCGGTAGAGGACAAATCCTTTCTGCGATATAACCCGGCATCATTCAGTTTGCTTTTCAGCGACCTTAAGCTGATGTGTACACCGTGTAAACATGCCATCATGTCTACGATTACAGCGTATGAGTGACCCTCATTAAAATATCGTATGCACTGCTGCAGCATATCTGGTCGTTCTGTCTGTTCTGTGCCGTTTAAAAACTCTAAGGACCGTCCACAAGAAAAACAAAACCGCGTTAATCTACTCATATGTGCCCCGCAAAACGGGCAAAACGCCACTCGACTGCTGTCCATCTTGGGTTGAAATGCCCGCTTCCGTTATCACTTCCGGGTCAGCCTTGGAGTTAGTACCTACCCTTTCCGGTTGATTTTGCCACTTGTAAAAGTGTTTCGAGTGATGTTAATTTGTTTTCTGAAATGTTAATTTGTTTTCTGAAATGTTAATTTCTTCTGAACTTGTAAAAGTGTTTCTCGTATTGTTAATTTGTTTTCTAAAATGTGATTTTGTTTCTAAAATGTAAATTTGTTTTGCCACTTGTAAAAGTGTTTCAGATTTTGTAATTTTGATTTGCACCTCCCGGCCACCGTAATATACCGCAAAATCCCGCAATATAATGAAAACTCCGTGGAACAGAATTTGTAATTTTATTTTTTTTTTAAATCAACGATAAAGTGAAGCCACAATAAGTGAACTGCGATATAACGAGGGACGACTGTATTACATTCTCTTTGACAGGGGGCAATATTTTTTTCCCTTGGGGTGGGGGTAAGGGGGGTGTTCAGGGGGCCGGGCCAAATGTGAAGGCGGGCCGTATCCGGCCCGCGGGCCGTAGTTTGGGGACCACTGGTATAGATGATAATTGTGCAAGCTGGAGTCAGTGGATCCAAGATTTAAAGGACCGTAAGCAACCAAAGTGAAACAAAAACCTTGATATGAATCTATCTATCTATCTATCTATCTATCTATCTATCTATCTATCTATCTATCTATCTATCTATCTATCTATCTATCTATCTATCTATCTATCTGTTGTTTGGATCATAAAGGCATTAACAAAACTGTGTTTATTCTGGATATAAAGTTTCTGTTCCTTTATAGCTCTATTTTGATCAATAAATTCTTCTGGCAGTAAATAGACATATATTATCAGTCATTGCTAAAATGTATTTTTACTTGTGTTTCTTAAGAAATTGTGTTCACCACTCTTTTTATAAATAGATTGCTCGGTAAGTGTAATTGTACTTCTTCAAAATTATTATAGGAAGTATTAAAGTAAATTACGTACCTATCGCTGCCCAAATCTGCCTGTCTCTTTAAGAAAAGTCATATGATGGTCACATGACACGGAAGAATACTGAATCCACTCAGCGTGGTTGTGTTTACAGGCGTATTGTTTACTTGCCGCCTGCAGGTTCGTGTTGTACATAAACTGTTACTATACTATAATTAATTCATTAGATACTTATTTTAGCATTTAAAAAATAGTAATGTACCCTGCTTTCTTTTGTATAACAGCCGAAGCTCTCTGCTATCAATGTCGAGGTAGGTTTATGTGCAGGATATAGGTTTACTCTAAATACACGGATTATTTTGCACTCAGTAGAAGTGCTTACACGGAAATAAATCACCGATAAAATTTTGGCTTCATTTTAAAGGTGTGTGGTGACACTAGCAGGTTTAAAATCTGGCTCCAGTCTCGTCTGTCATGTATTAGCATCCCTTCGTATTTCGCTGAGCTACATAACAGATTTGATAAAAGTCTTAAGCGAATAAAAAAATATCACCGCTGCACCTTTTAACATTTCCGGAATTTCATGCATCCTCTCCATAATTTAATTTGAAGCATTTTAAAATTTTCCTCATTGTGTCGTTGAATTCTGCTGTACAGAAATGAAAAAAATATGACTTGATGTGTCTTCAGTGACATTAAAGCCGTTGCAGGTTTTGTTAACATTTTTATTTCTGCCCCTCTCACCCTCAGGAGTAAGTAAAAACAGACCTTTTTAGATATAGCGACCATGAAGCAGGTTAGTGAGGCTGTGAATGTACCTACATGCTTCATGTCAAACCATGAAGGCTTTCTTGGAAGCATCAAAAATTTCATTGAGGACTTTGTGGTGACTGAAATAGACATCTATGGACAGCATGTTAAGACACCAGCAGCCGCACAGACACCGGGCCGTGCCCCCTCGGATGGAAACGACAGAACCAGAAGAGAATATAAAGAGGACAGTCATTCCTCAGCCTCACAGGACACGGATGTCCTTCTGGATTGGGGAGAAGATGACCCACTCCCTAGTCTAGGGAGTCTAGATTTAGGTGTGATTTTAGGTCAGTCAGTCAGCGAGGAGCTCGAGCAGTTTGTGTTAACTCTCAGAGATAAAAATCCCCCTGAGCTGGAGCTTTCCCTTGGTTCCTTTGCTGACAAACACCAAAGAGCCAGCGTCCATCGGGCTGTCAGACACCGCTTCCCTTTCCTCATGACTGTCACCATTCAGCCAGAGATCAGGGTGAGGGAGGACCCCGACTACAGAGAGCTCTCCCAGCTCGTTAAGGAGGACGAGGCGGAGGACTTTTTCAGGTTTATAGATGCTAAAGTGAGAGGTTCATCCTATACTTTTGGACCCGATGACAATAAGGAGCACAGGACGGCAGTCCATCACTTCCTGAACCGAAGGTTTGGGAAACTGGTGGAGACTAAAAGCTTCAGCGACCAGGGGAGGACATCAATCTCAGTTAGGCTGAGGGAGCGAGGGAGGCCAAAGAAGAGATCGGCGGAGGAACGTAAGGAAGAAGAAGTTTATACTGGTAAGGTGTAGCATTGCAACTTATTACCTCATGATCGTTTCTCAACTGAAATATTAAATGCAAAAAAAAATAATAGAGGAAAACCAAAGGTTTGAGCTCAGGTAACAGTTCAAAATCTAGAGTTCACATTACCTACTTTAAGCAAACAAATCATATCAAAGAAGCTGAAGTTTTAGGATTTTTGTTGAAAAGATTGTAAATATTGATAAAATTATTGCTGCAGCTTTGTGGTTCGAATCTGCCGAATCTGGGGAAAAAGACAGGAAAACTCCTCATAGTGTGAAGGGCGGGATGATATGGGTCAAAATAGAAATCAAAGATGGTCTGAAATTAATAAGCAACATTTCAAAATACAATAATAAAAGTAGCTCTTTTGTTTGTGTGTTTTTTTTAGCATTCACTCTGTGTAAGGAAAACCTTGAAACTCTGGAGGCCATCAGCTACATGGCAGCAGTTCTCGGGGTCCTGCCGTCTGATTTTACCTACGCTGGGATCAAGGACAAGAGAGCGATCACCTACCAGTCCATGGTGGTCAAGAAGGTCTCACCTCAACGGTATTGATGTGTTTCTTTCATACATTTGATCAATTTAAGTATTTTTTTTCCCTGTTCACAAAATCATAAGCTAAAAGCCCAAAAACTGTATTAGTCTTAAGATGTTACAGTTCTTCTTGTGAAAACCACTTATATATTTTGTATTATGTATGACTAGATTGAAAGAAAAGAATGCAGAGTTTGCGAAGAGAGGGATGCGCGTGTCTCAGGTGCGTTCTGTCAGCGAGCCTCTCCGGCTGGGACGACTGCAGGGGAATCACTTCGACCTGGTTGTCCGGGACCTGAGACCACATGGGGCCGGCGACACACACTCTTCTGGTTCAGACTTGCACACTCGCCTGGCAGCACTGGTGAAAGAAGCAGTGGATAATGTCAAGGTAAATTTTTAGTGTGCCTACAGTCCTGTCAAAAGACTTGAGCCAGGGAGCAAGACTTTCCTTCAGGTTTTATTTGGCCGTTAGCTGCTTTTTTCACTCTTTGTTTGTTAAGTCACTTAACACTGACCTACGAATCATTCAAGCTTAAAAAAGGTAAAAGTTAATCCTAAAATAGTATCTTTGTACCAACAACGTGATTCCCAGATAGTTATTAGACAAAAACTTGTAGTAGTTTTGTTGGTCCAGTATTCCTGCGTCACACTCGGGTGTTTTTCATTGCAGACTAGAGGGTTTGTCAACTACTATGGACCACAGAGGTTTGGGAGTGGACAGAGCGTTCAGTCTGATCGAGTAGGACTAGCTCTACTGAAAGAGGACATGGTGAGTGTCTGAGACATTTACTGTGTATACTACATGATAGTACTGTTGGTTACTGTCATATTAAGCTGAGCCACGACTGGCAGCTCTCAGTGGAAACAGTGCATTGTTGAGTTACTGTATGCAATGTGTGTGTCAGGTGAGTGCTGTGCGTCTCTTCTTCACTCCAGAGGAAGGCGATGATCCTCAGAGTCATGCGAAGAGACACTTCCTCCAAACAGGTTTTATGTTTATTTCTGTTGTCATTTTTTTGGAAGTTTCCTTTCCCCCAGAAAGTTTCACACCAAAACTTTTTCATACATTTTGCTGAATGTGCGAGTTTTTTTGAGGACTGGTGTGACGTGCAGTTCCTCTTTCAGCTAGCTGAAATTCATAATGTTCTGTAGAAAACCCTCATGTTTCTGTAATGTCAGCAACTCCAATCGCATTGAATTTATGAGGTGTCATAAAGCAAGTTTTGAGTTTTTTAAGACCATGTAAATGACCTTACTGCAAATGCTTTTTAGCATCTGCAAATTCAGCGTGCTTTGTTGTTTTATTTTCTCCACTCCAGATAACGCCAAGGAGTCTTTAGCATTGATGCCGCTGTCCAAGCCCAGGGAGCGGTTGATGCTTCGGGCCCTGAACCGCTATGGTACAGGTCCTGATGGTTGTATCCAGGCATGGCTCAGCCTGCCCCACAGCATGAGAATTTTCTACCCTCACGCCTATTGTAGCAGGTCAGCTGCGCAGAGAGTCTCCCCGTCCATCCATTTTCTTAACCGCTTATCCAATTAAACCCAGGTCTAGATGTAACCCAAATAAGTGGTGTATATATATTGTAATACATTTGTAAAAAGTTAGTGTCAGTTTAAGAAATTAAAGCTCTATTGCAGAGCGTCAGATTTTTAATTGGAATAATTATGTTGATGTTTTTTCTGGTTCTTAGAGTTTGGAATGAGGCAGCGGCTCACAGGTTAACTACAATGGGTCATAGTGTCCGAAGAGGTGACCTGGTGTGGTTACGAGAGGGGCAAAACAAAATGGAAGATGCCAGAGAAACCAGCATGGCTCAGGTAAGAAGGCATAGAAACATTTTTCACATAACTGTATGAGCAAGTACTTGGTGATGGTAGAAAGAAAAACGCTCTTTCACCAGGCAGTGCTCTTAGCTAAACCACGCACTACTTCCAGTGTAAACACATGTGAAGCAGACCGTTTCCTGTTGTGTGTTCTGGCTGTTGATGCTGTAACTTTGTTATGTTTTTATTGAGTGTACTTTGCAGCTGTCTCTGTGAATGGGATTATTTAATGATGCATTTTTTTTTTTTGTTGATATCTTGGTCAAAGGACACTAAATGTGAGGCTACAGTGTCTTTTTGTAAACACCCTGTCAGTACTACTAACATTTGTTTCTATGCCTTCTTCTAGATCCATGTGGTGACAGATAAAGAGGAGCAAGAGGGTATCTACAAACTGGAACAAGTAGGGAGTTTTCGGAGCTTTTTATATCTCTCGCAAGTGCTATTATTTGTACAGTAACACTGCAGTTGCACCTTTATATTGTCCTGCCAGGTTGTGTTACCGATGCCAGGAAACACTGTGAAGTATCCAGAAAATGCCATGGGAGCTTGGTACCAAGAGAGATTGGCCAGAGACGGCCTGGAAGACTGCCGCTTCAGAGTCAGCAGCCTCAAACTGAACCTGCCTGGCTGCTACCGCCCCCTGCTGGCAGTGCCGCACAAACTCAGGTACCAGCTGCAGAGAGCAGCCAGCAGAGAGGGTGGAAGAGCGATGACAGACTCTGACTCGCTCACTCTCACCCTAAACTTCGACTTGGACTCCTCCTGCTACGCTACCATCTGCCTCAGAGAGATCATGAAGTGTGACCCCTAAAGGTCACGGGGACGTAAGTGTTGTATTTGTTTGAAGGAGACGAAAGCTGTTTTTTACACTCCTTTGTACTCTAATTGACAGTTATCGTGATATGTTATCAGTAGTATTTTAGTTTATTGTTGAAGTTTTGTTGTTAAAGACTGTAAGCATAAAGAAAAATATTGTGCAGTTGATAAAACGTAATGAAAGGAGGCCACTGCCAAATGTGAACAAATGTACATGTAAAAGAATGTTTCCTGTGCCATGAATAAATCCTCTAGAGCAACAAAGATCACTGTACAGTTCTGATTTTTTTTCCTTCTTGTCTTCCATCTGCCCCTGGCCGACATATTAGCTGTAGTCTTCACCCTAACACTCTTTAATTGCAATTTCTCAAATATTTAATAAACAAATATTTTCCTCAACTAAACACTCAATCACCACAGTACAGCACAAAGTCAGTTAAACTTCAGGGACATCGGTCTGCCAATTACAAATTTAAAAACCATTACAAATCCATTTTCATACTGTGATGATCAAGTGTTTTTTTTTTGTTTTTTTTAAGAAGTGTAAATTAATAAATATATCTTTCACCCTGGAAGTGTTTTTTTTTCCCCAAGTAACAAAAATCCTCTTTAAAAATACATTAATTCACTGTAAGTGCTGTCTGATCCCAGACTAGCTTTGATGGATAGCTGGGGCTCAGGTGTTGCCTACCAGTCAGAAGATTTATGATTCAATCTCCAGCTCCTCCAGTCTGCAAGTCCAAGCATCCTTGGTGAAGGTAATGAATTCCAAGTTGTCCCTGATCCATTGATCGGAGTGTGTGTGAATGTTAGATAAAGTGCTTAGGCATCGAATAAAAAGCACTGTGTGTGCGTGGTTGGGTGAATTAGTGAAAAGCACTTTAAGTGTTCAATTAGAAAAGTATTATATAAATACCAGCCCATTTAGAGTATTCTCTTATTTATAGGCTGACAAGGCAATGTGTTGGAATAATGTTATGTACAAAAAGTCCATTCGGCCCCACTTTTAAAAAATCTGTTGGGTTTAGTCTGCATGTTGCACGTTTTCACACTGGTATGGCTTGATTATACTGTCAACCAGTTACCACCAGATGGCGACAGTACACAGTAAAAGTCAAGCAAATACCACAGGTACCCCTGCTGCTACAGTGTCACATAGAGAAGTAGTTTAAACTAATTTACCAAGTATGAACATTTCGGTACTTAAGTGTGCACCAGTTTGCCATTTTCCAAACTTATATGGCTTCTTATCTGAGAGAACATCAGCTGCCCCACATAGCTGAGAGGTTAATGATAATGTTTAGGATTACGCTGCGCTCCTTTTCTGTGACTGAATCCACCACTCCAGTCCATACGATCCACTCTGGTTAAATATAGAGCGATGGACCAGTGAGAGGCATTTTAAAAACCAATAAAAAATATAATGAAGCATAAAACTGTGGTGTAATTACATTGCTGAGGGGCAGCTTTCGATCTGGATTAAAAATAAGTCAGCTTTGCCTCCTGTGACTAATTTATGGAATTTTGATGAGAATGTTTACAGACAGCTGCATATGAAGCTACACTCATGAATAACTCATGTTGGCTATACCTTTGAGCTATTCTTAATACCCATTACTGTAAGTAATATGAAAAATGACTGACTATATGAGTGTTGTTGTTTTAGGTGGGTTCTGACATGCAGGCTGTCATCAAACCATCGCATTGCTTGATAAAGTATCTGCCTGAGAGCTAATCTGTCTGCTAAAGAGATACATTAGCACTAATGAGTTTCTTCACTTGTTGAAGATCTTTGTGGCAAACGTGCATGGTTTTCCATTGGGAAAGAGGGTGCACAGACTACAGCCTACAGTACTGTACATTTTAATACATGTTTCTTGCCTCAGGAGTCAAACGGCGCAGGTGTACTAAGTATACCAAATATTATACCACAGGGTTGAACAGCAGCTTGCTGTTAATATTTTGAACATCAAAAGTGCCAAAGAACACTCTGAAACTTCTTACAGTAGAACTTTAATAATAAAGAAAGTCACAAGAGTTAACAATATATTGAACAGCACCTTCATTAATGATGTTCTGATAGTTGAGCAAGGCCTAGCTCACTTGCAGATTAAAAGCAGTGGTGAGCAGTCTCACAGGCAGAGAATGACTGACACACGGAGTGACTTCTTCTCACCCTCGGGCTAATTCCCGCTCCAGCCGGCTGTAGAGAAATGTTGACCCACTTCAGCAGCAAAGATGACAAATTTATTACATGTTTCACTAGCTGAAAGGCAGAAGAAAGGCTTGAGAATGAGAAGGAAGTCAGGAGTTACAAGTGGCATGTACCACTGATATAGTGTGACATGTTTCCCATCACAAAGAGAGATGCAGGAAATGGTGCCAAAGACACGATCAAATGAGGGAACAATGTAATTCACTCCTAGGTTTCTTTTTTTTTTCTGATTGAACTTTGGTTGTTGCTTACTTAGGCATCAATAATGTATGCGTGGGAGCCACTTCTGTCGGTGGTGTTGGAAGCTCCTGTAGTTACAGAGGAAGAGGAAACCCAGTCGGATGGAAAGAGGGAATGCTATATGATGTGGAACAATGAAAGAAGTAAGTAAAGCAAGCAAAATCAATTATAAATGTGTTGCAAAACAATAATTTATTTGTTGCAAAACAATAAAAAGCAATATGCAACTCATGTGAATTAAGGACTATTTTTGATGTGCATGCTGCTGTTTCTGATTTGACAAATACAACACACACACATGGCCACACACAGTGATTGGACAAATAAACATTCTAGTGGCATTTGACCTCTCTAAACTGCTTGTCCTCTACTTGGTTGATTGGCAGGTGGTGCACAGTGTTAGTAGAGCAGACACGGATATGCAGGTGTACCTGTGTTTGTTTTGATCTTGTCTGTAACTGTGTCTGTCTCTGTGTCTGTCTCTGTGTGGTGTTGTTGTTTCTAAGTCCTGTCTACCACATTAATGCAGGAGCCACTGCTGAGTATTGTCCAGACTGGAGGCTGATCACTGTCATGGGAGGTGGGATAAGGACAAGCAATGTTGCTATTGTTACTGTGTCAAAATATGTTTTGACTCTCCCCAATAAAAGAAAACATTTCCTGCACTGCTGTGAACCTGCTCGCAGACTTACATTTAAGGCATTTGTTTATTCAAATGCTGCATCAAGTTCAGAGGAGCTTCTTGGACTGGATTTTTGTCATTGGCGAATAAATTAAACTAAACAAAGCAGTTGTTATCAAAACCAGACCTTTCAAAAAAATTCTGGATATGATTTTACCACATGAATTTCACATTTCACAATTGGATGATTTAACCTTTTGAAAAAAAAGGCATTTTAAATCCACACAGGGAACGTTTACGCGAGTCCGACTGAGATAGGATTTTTAAGACTGATACCAATACCGATATTTGGTGATTTAAAAATCTGATATATAGGCCAATATTTCTTTCCTTTCAAAAACAAGAAACATAAACAGATTTCCATAAAATAATAAAAATGATCTGGTTTTAATGTCAAAACAAGTTGTGGATTACTTGCTTAAGCTCTGCCCAATTCTGCTTGGATCTCCAGGTTGTTGTGTTATGCAACAGAGAAGCTGCAGTGTGTCCCACTGAAAAGAGAATATTTTTAGATTTATTTGGGTTTTTCTAAATAAATTTCTCGGTCTGTACGTGAGCTAATGGAGCACATTTTTTCTTCTAAATGTGAAAATGCACATGGCCTTGCCCTTTTATTATGGGACAGTGCCATTCAATGGTAACGCCACAGGACCTCTTGGCTGCCCAGAGGCTGCTCTGTCACCCATTTTGTACTCCAGTGTCCAACGTGAGATGCCTGCCTGTGGAAAATGAAGTGACCTGATAACTGCAGCTGCGCTATTGACAAGTGGAAACGAGGGGAATAAACAAGCGTGAAACGAGATTGATTAATGGATACGTTAGTGCTGCATTGTTGCAGGAGCGGCACTGGTAGCAGATGTTAGATCTATAGGACAAACAGATGATGACAAAATGTGTGATGTCAATCCACAGTGTGGTGTAGTGTATCTAAATGAAAATGATGATCTCAAGATAGTGTATAGCTTTTATAGCATTCCTTTTTTATTAAAATGATGTGATGCAGATGTGTAGAGCAGTACTTATGCCAGGTTTGACTGTGGTTCAGACAGCAGTGAAAAACAGCAAACCTGCTGTGCCAGTTAGAGTTTAAGGATATCCCGTTTTTCTGTGGAAAATTAATGTTATAACCATAAGCCAAATTCCATTTCTGGCTGCAAAAGAAAAGCACAGTTCCAACACAGCTTCTTTTTTTTTTTTTTTTTTTTGAAAGATAAAATTAATTTTAAAAAAGCTATAACACACCTGGCTGATAAAATATAAGAAGTGGCTGCTAACTTTTGGATGTGACAAGCCTCTATGTCCAGTCACTGGAAAAAGTTAATTTCCTGCCCTGTTTGTGACCCAACTTTTTACACACTCTGACACACCAGCGGGATTGTGGTAAACTGCCTCCACATGAGCCCTTAATGGGTTACTTGCTACAACTGGGAATTTTTCTCACACTGTAAAAGTTAAGATAAAAAAAAAAACAACAAAAAAAAACTGTTAAACCTCTGCCCGGGTACATTGAGCACTCTGTGCCAGAGCAGAAGAATCTCACTGACTGCAAAGCACAGAGAAGTGGAAGAAAGCTCATTATTTTTAATGGCATGTCTCCACTAGTTGAGAGAGAAAAAGAGAGGGACCATAGCACTGCTGTTGCTAGCTCCAGACTGCAGCACTGCAACCAATGTTTATTAGAAACACTAGGTCTACTTGAAGATATACCAAAGCGTCTGAAGCTAGTAGATGACCAGACAGGTTGCTTGTGCAAACCGCTATTACGTCCTTTTGCATTTTAAAGTTGGTGGCATCTAGTGGCTATTTGAATATCTGCAAGCAAAATGTGTGCTGATGTTGAAGTTGCAAAAATGGGTATTTTAACTAAAAGCTTTAGGCCCCAATATACTTGCCAAAATTATCACAGCAACATTATTTATGCTCACATTACAGCGCAGGTAGCCACTACAGTATTCTTCTAAATGATAGGTGTCACCAGTCAGACAATACTGCCACATCAGTGCTGGTGTAGGAGTCTTGGTGGGAGCGGCACAGTGTGTCAGGTTATAAATGCTTTGTAGAAACAAAAAAGTGATGACTAGTGGTGTGCGATACTGCAAGATTTGGTATAGTAAGTAAAATATGTTACTGTGAGGAGGGGAGGAGCAAAGTGTGCCTGCTCTGTGCTGTGACAGGAGTGTCACTTAAACAGTCAGCTCACATCTTTGATGAAACCACAGCACTGCATGCAGGAGAGAAACTGAACCTAAAGTATCGATCTCATTACACTGGTATTGATCAATATCAATACCAACGTTAGTAACGATATTATCAATATTTGGATTGATCCGCCCACCACTAGTGATGACTGTTTAATTAGAGGACTTATTGGAAGCTAGAGTTATGAGGAGGTTAGCATATAGCTTGATGGAAGTTAAAAAAGACTGTCTAGATCATAAAGATGGACATATAAGAGATGGATGTAGCTACCGTGATGTCACCCACTGGTTTCTGAAATCTCATTTTGAAACCTCGAGATGAGCGTTCTCACTGCGCCATCTTGGTTTTTCAGAAATCCAAATGTGATGAGGAAGGTGAGCGGGTCTGACTATGAAACCGCTTGCTGACTGGATAACAACTTAGTTACATACTTAGTCCTTAGCCAAAGAACATACCAGGGATAATCCTCTTTTTTGAAACATAGAATGACCAAGATTTGCAGAATAGACTTAATGTTGTATTCAATATGACCCAAAATGAGTGAGGAATGTGTTTACAGAGGTCAAGATAGAAAGCTGTTATCCAATAGACTTCTATAGAACTGGAAGTCTTTTTGCAACCACACCTATTGCCATCTGGTGGCCTTCAGATAGAGTGCAGGTTCAAGGGCCTTTTGCATTGACTTATTCTTTTTTTGCTACATCAATGTTTTATACTGTCCAGATGCAGTGGTAATTCTTTCATTTTTTTTTCTTTTTTTGTTGGAGGGGGGGTGCTTTTAATATTTAATAAATAAAGTGTAAACAAATAGCAATCTAATGTCAACATGTGATTTTTTTTTTTTTTATCTGCATTTATGTGGACAATCATTGTTGACCACAGCCTCACTGTGGCAACAAGACTCCAGGCATTACTGCATCCAGACTTGTGACAGGCAGTTGTAAATTTTCACCTTATGCCATATCCACATGGATTTGCCATAAACAGTACTGGGATACTGCAGCTATTTCTTTGTGACACTTTGCACCTCCACAGCCAAATTGAACATAACCAGGTTCTCGGGCTCTCCAGTCCGTTCTTTATCGCAAGCTAAGCTACTAGCTTCACACAGCATTTACCATTCAGACATGAAATTTGGCATCAAAAAGAAACCAATACCTGTATCTCAAAAATGAGCTCTCTTTATAGTGTTGACTATAGCAACCCATGACCTTTATAGAGAAGTTTTATAGTGTCAAACAGGTAATATTTACTGAAGATCGTCTTTAAGTCACTGCACCAATAATGTTTATTTTCTCTAAAATGTGTTGTAATTTTTAGGTCTTTTTCAGTCTCTTTCTCTCTCTCTCTCTCTCTCTCTCTCTCTCACACACACACACACACACACACACACACACACACACACACACACACACACACACACACACACACACACACACAGATCTTAAGAGGCACATTGCTGAATTGCTGAGCTTTGGCGTCCTGTGTCCTTTCATTGCCATCAACCTCACTCTTTCACATCAATCAGTTCCTTGGTGGTGTAACTGGTTCGGAGTTTGCCTGTAGTCCTGTAATTACCTTGTTGACTAAATCCCAGCTGTGTGTGTGCATTTGCAAAACGTGTGTGCTCATGGAGAGATAGGAATGAAAATAGCAGGCAGCCCACTTCGGAGCAGCTGCGCCGCTGCGTCTGTTGGATTTAGTGCCCGAGGATGAAAGTAAGAAAGAGCTGTCTTCATAGTGATTGATGGAGCAGCCTCCTGTCCTGATAGAGGTTATTGAGGACCTTTGAGGGACCATCGTTGTTTCCTGATGCACTTAAATATTCTGCTCCTATCTGCCCTAAACCCCCTTCATCTGTTTCACTTCCCTACTGCTTCCCCCTCCTTTCTGTAAAGCTCCACGCTCCATTCCCTTAACTCTCCCCTTTGTTTTACAAAGGAATGACATATTGTTTACATATGACCGGCTGATATCGCCATACACCAAATTATCTACACAGTATCTCACATGTGGCCATGCTTGGACAATTAGATAATATGTTGAGGAAAGTAAAAGCACTATTTATCATAGATGTAAACTTACAAATACATTATAGCCTGCTAAAATTGGATATGGCACATACTTTATGCTGTTATTCTCTCTGTGTCTACCCAATCAGTTGGGCCTGTGGCAAATATATCTTGCCAGTGTTTAGCTAGTGCCACTCTTTTCACTCCAGCTTTACTCTCTCTTATTATCTTTGTTTATCATCATACTTTCTTCCCCTTCAGCCATGTAACAAATCATGAAGGAGCGTTTGGGAAATTGAAAGTCCAGTCAGCACTGGACACCAGAAGTCAGGGCAAGGCTAGAATTAGATTAGCTTAGCGTGAACACGGGGTGAATCAGCTTCATCCGTGCATCTCATTTGTTTCATTTGACAGCAAGTAAATGTTCAAGAATAGCATTAAAACTTGTTGGAGAGGGTTTATGAAGACATGTGTCTTGATGTGAGAAGATATGTGTCCTGACATGATTTAAAATCTGTGCAATAAGACAATGTAATTTATATTTGCAAAAGTAGCTGAATGACTTTGCTACATCTGCATAACAACAAAACCATCCTGTCTTATGTTGTTTTTGAGTGCGCACTGCACAGTTTGAACTTCTTTGAGCCATTTAACCACAAAGCACGTACACTTCCTGTGACTGCCAAAGTATACTGTAGGGTTTAGATTGATTTCATACCTACCGGGCAACAGTTGGTTTAGGTTACTATTTTGAAAAGTATGAAAAACAAATTGACTTTGACATCACCTAAGCTCATAAAGCCATCTCAATAACATTAGGCTGTCTTTATGTAAAGAACAGCTGTGATCTCAACATGCATTGCCTATACCTTCATATTTAAGCCACCTGCAACATATTTGTTGCTCTGTGCTCTTGCTGATTTCTCAATGTTAAAACTATTTTTTGTTTGTATGTTTTTAGCAAGGTGATTCTGTTTTTTTTTTTTTGTTTTTTTTGGAATAGAGCAGAATATTAAACATTTCCATCCACACTTTCCATCATAATAATAATCCGTGCTTTCATGTTGTTTATATTATCTGACCCTACCATTTGAATGTTGCAGCAAAATTGAGACTAATCTGGTCAGGAAACCTTTTTCCAGTCTAATGTTGCCCAGCTTTGGTAAACACATGCACATAGTGGCCTCAGTAGCATCATCACCATCAGTGCGTTTGTAAACCTGCAATGTTTAGATCTATTTTTATCTGTTGCAATATCATTGCTCGTATTGCTGTTTGTCTCTCTGTTGACTTCACAGTTGCACAAAGTGCAGTCACAGCATTTTACAGTTGTGTGTCTAAGATCAAAATGAAGCTTGAGTTTGAAAATGAGCCATGCCTATTTAATGCTCATGGCTTGGAACATCACATGTTGATGACATTGCCACAAAGTGGAGTCATTACACTTTAAAATGGTCACTGACTTTAACTAGTCTTCTTCTTCTAAGCATCATTTTGGGTCACTGAGTGTGTTGCCATCGCCTACAAAAAAGCTGAATAATGCAAAACCAAAAAATGCAATGCAATGCAAAAAGCAGTAGTTTGATTCATAGTTAATTAGATGGACACTGCCCTCTCTTCCAGACATAACTCAATATAGAGATGCCCCACCAGACTCCAACCACAGTTTAAAAGTCTATTCTACATGCATTCTGTGCCAGCCGCCACATGTGAAATTTACAGTCTCTAAACTCAATTCAGAAAAGCTGACCATCACTCGGCTGGGCTATAAACCCAAATTACTGTAACTGCCAGTGAAGAGGGTAGAGATGACAAAAAACAAAAGGGCTTAGAAGCAGGAACAGTTCAGTGTCTAATTAAATTAAGTATGAGGGGAGATTTTCCAAGAATGGTGCCTTTGTGCTGGAGCATCTGGAAAAACCTGACATGCATTTGTGCGTGTGTGTGTGGTTCTTTAAAAACGATTGTTCTGCAGAGGAAGTGGACTCGGTCCAGTTAGAGGGAGAAAAAAAAAAAGAGAATGAGAAAAATCATTCATCATCATCATCATCATCATAAAAGGAACACGGAAACGCTGAATTGGTGGCATTCTGTTGAGCAGAAACAACTGAGTGCAGCAACAGATGGGATCATGTGCGGTTGGTTTGGAGAAGGCCACACAGTGAGAAACCAACGTGAATATTGTAGATGTTTGGAATGATAAAATATAACCACTCTGTAGCAACACAATACAAAACACTACCATGACTGATCCCTAACACCCCAACAAACTCTTATCAGTACCTTGCTATGGTCTGAGCAAATACACAGGATAAGTCAGCCTCCATGTCCTCCCTTTTTTTCACTGACATGGTTCTCTGGAGGCGCACAAAGCCTGCATGGCTCCTTGAGCTCTTATAGAAGTTCAACACATTCAGATACAGACACAAGAACATCCATTGTAGTCAATTTATCCCAAATGGATTCATCTCCTGTATCAACATAGTCAACCTGTCAAAATAGATCAGAGGGCAAGTACAGCTTGCCTTCTGACAGAATGGTTTGTGTTGGAGTAGTTACATGTTAAAGTGGATCTGGGAGAAATACAGTTGTACTGCTTGTATATTACTTAACATAAAACATGAGAATGACTCACAGGCTGGATGAGACTCTCAGCTGGAGGATTTTGCTCACGTACTGTTCAGAGAGCACTAAACGTTCAGTGTTTCCAGTGTTAATAACTGAAGGGATTTGATACCAGCTATATTGCCTTGCTACAAAATAAAAATCCTTTAGAGTGAAAAAACAAAAAATGAAAAGTGTGATGACTAAATTAATCAGTTTTCCTTAAAATAAATCAATGTGTCAGGTTTGGTACAGTCACACAGGGTCTGTACTAAGAAAATCTTGCTAGGCCTTCCAGATTTATTCCCCATTATTTAGTAACTATACACATTTATTGTATAGAATTTTTACCCCAAACATATTAGATTCTATTCAAACAGAGGAATGACCTAGAACTTTTTTTGTCGTAAAATAAAATAAAATAAAATATAAAGGTTTGTTGTAAAAAAAAATGGATGGTTGGATGGATGGATGGATGGATGGAAAAAAAAGAATCTGTTCTGTTCTGTGTCATGTTAGCTTCTAAGTATTAGGTTGATGATAAATTTTAAGCTAGTATAAAAGTTGTTGTGTGGTATAAGCTGAAGTTACAGATTTGATTTACCACTATCCACAGACTGAAGACATTGTGTTACACAATCAATATGCTGTATATCGCAAAGCCAAAGCCAAGTAGGATTTTTTTTTTTTTTTGGTTCCATTTCCTATTCCAGTTGTATTCTGGTTGCAGTTATTCTGTAGCTGGTGTCCTTGTGATGTAGTCACTGCACTGAAAAGGTCATGCAGTCACAGCAAATCTGAGGGTACCCAGATGTCCAACCTTGTGTTCAACATCTGATGGAAAGACTTACTTCACTCAGACTGAAATCCACCCTTCTTCTAGCACCTGACACTGTGCTTTTGTGTGAAATATCTCAACACTTGGATGGATTGCCAAGAATCTAATAACCTCTAATAACCTTGACATTTTCATCTATCAGCATTATGAGGTCAAAATGGATTCCACAATAGCTGTACTCAGTAGAATCATCTGAGACAGTCCCATCAGTCGCAGCTAATTAGCAAAAGTTAGATCTGACATGCTATCAACTGCCACTGCTAAATCACTGTGACCCATAATAATAGCTTCCATTGCAAATGGCTGCACATGCCATGGGAAAGAAATGGCTGTGCTGACTGCAGCACATCCCATGCATGAAATATGCGATCACTTCTGCAGGGCTTTGTCACACTGGCAAGAGACCAGGGTGTGAAATTCATCAGCTTATTTCAACAACACTGTTCGGTTCTGACAGTTTGAACCGTCGTGCGTATAACATTGGAAAAAGTTGCTCATAGTGTGTTGACCTTAGCCAGGACTTCAGGAATGATTCTAGGCTCAAACTCCTGACTTTTGTGAAGTCTGCGTGATTTATCAAGATAAGGGCTGAGCGGCTGCACACTTAGTTTACATGATTTCATACAGGAGTCACCCTCTCCATCTGAGATTTTTTTTTTTTTAACATACAGCCACAATCTGTCAGAGAAGATCAAGAAAACGTTCTCATGCAGGATTATTCAGCATTCAAGGAACAAATCAAGACAAAGCACGATTACATCTGAACATCTGCTGAGGTACATGCAGCACTCTATAACACAAGGATTCTTTACTTCTGTCACATCTGGGTTACTTTGTCAACCTTTTCATGTGTTTTCTTTTAACTCCACAGGGACAGAAAGCATATGAGAGAAAGGGAAATTGCCCCACTTAGGGCTGTTTAGAATAAAGTGGTTAAAGAAAGCTTATCTAAACGATGTGGCTGATTAGAGTTAGAAAAAGAAAACAGTGTGCTTATGAGGAATAACGTAAGCCGTCTCTTTAATTCACTTTAATTCCTGTGCTCGCCTGTGAAAAGCTCATTTGGGATTTGTGGTGCTGACAACCTCATTGGGAGCAAAGTATAAGATATCTGTAAATACAAATTTTTAACACCGAACTCTCCCTTATTACATCATAAACATGAAAACATCTATTTAAGAAAAAAATTTTGAAAAGAATAACTCATAGTATTTTATATTTCTGTCTTTCTCATTTTTTTTGTCTTTCTCCGGTTTGACCACATTATCTTACTCATGATGATGTCTCACTATTTTCAGCTCACATTAGGTTTATCTTCTCTCTCTGGTGTATTTCTGCATCTTTCCTAGAGCCCTTCCTCTCCCTTTCATCCTCCCCTCATCTGCTAACAAACTGACTTAATTGGCTTTGAATGGCTTTTTAAGCCTGACCGCTTTGGTTCTGAGAGCACGTGATGGTCAGGCGAGCTGAGTTTGAAGTGTTTCTGTGACTGAAGACTGTTGCATAGTACCGTCCAAGTGCTGTGTACCTAACTACCATTACAGAGACAGTATTTTTAAGTGATAGTATTATCACTTTATTCTGCCATTTTCATTTGGGTTTTATGCACTGCAACTTCACTGTCTTAATTACTTGTCTTCACTTGTCTTACACCGGAGATCAACCTTTTTTTCAACACCAGTTAGATGTGTGACACAAAATGACCAACAAAGTTTGCAATGAGCAGCTTTCATAATGGAGCATTTTACTGTTAAATAAGGCGAGATTATCCACACAATAAATATTTCATATGAGATTTCCACAATTAAAACTCCACATAAAAAAAAAAAAAAGAAAAACCTTCCTACTGAGGTTTCCGAGTCGCACTCTGACCTCGAAGGTTTTCTAAATAAGGCTGTGTAAAACACACTTACACACTGGAAAAACTAAAATGACGACGTGCTGATTTGGACTATAGGAATTCCATATATTAAAGAAAACACCTGCATCCGTTTCTTAATGGAGTGCTGGCCCATTATAAACTGCCAAAACAGCTTCAGTATAACTTGGACTTGATTCAATGTAAAGTGTGTGACACTGATTTTAATTTTCTCCATGGTGTCCATTTGGGACAGCCATGAGGTTATTTCCACTGCAGCTCCAGAGGCAGCCCCTGAGCAGCTGTTACCGGTTCTTAAAGAATTTAAATTGATGCATAGTCCAAGTTCCTACATCGGCTGGGCATCATTTGTTTCAGCTTGCTAAAACAAGAACCAACTCCACTTTAAGGTTGTGAACTACATAGCGATGTAAAGTAGAGTGCAGTTTCACCCTATAAAGTATCAGTCCTTTCACTTTCCTCCAATCTGCATAGCTGAGTTGATCAGATCAAGACTCGTCCCACTCATGCCGCATTGCCCTGTCCTCACAGGTCCTACTGGAAGTGATATCAAATGACACATTCCCACACTCCCAGTCAGGCATGGGAGAATGGGGTGGGTGGGCAAGACGGCACGATCCGGCCTCACACGTGCCTCGCTGCCTTTGTCAGAACTAGCCCACATAGATGCAGACACCTACGCAGATAATCCACAGTGATGTCTGCGTGCATGTACAAACTGTAAGAGTATGCAGCGTGTAAAATACGCAAGAACTGAGAAAGCCTGCACACATACGCACAAGTACACTAAGATAACAACGAAGGCAAGCTTAGACTGATAATCAGATTAGGCTGAATCAGATCCTTTTGAGTAAAGGTATCTAAGTGTGACACCTACAAGTGTAAGCGTCACAATTGTAATTTGCTTAGAAGTTATTTGTGGAAAGGCCAATGCTAATGGTAGTATTATGTTGAATTTGAGGAGATGTAATTGTGTAGTTTCGCCACTAGGGGGAAATAGCGCGGGTGGTATTCGGTGCTGTGGGGCTTCCGGGCTTCAGACGAGGAAGAGCCTGCAGACCGAACGCAACTGATGTCTCCCGTCTCTATTTCTTTCTGTGTGAAACAGGTTAGTAATCTGAGTTATTTCACCTCAGTACATGTTTACAGAGAGGCGATTGTGTTTAGATGCTCGTGATGTTGTGTAATGTTGTAAGTTGTGTGTTCGAACATAGAAAAGAAATATAAACTGTTTTCCGTCGACCGACGGGAGAGCAGCCATCTTATCGGTGGGTAATGGTACGAAATGGTGAGGCTTTACAATGTGTGTTTCATTTTGTTATGGATGTTGCTCCGAGATATACCTCTTAAATGCAAAGTATTGTTGTTGACTGTGTTTTTATATGATGATGTATTCTGTTTCTTTTGAGATTTTGATATAGATGTGTTTTAGTTGGAAAATATGGGTTTTCATATGTTTAGTTAGAAAGAAGTGTCAGCAAAAAAAAAGGTAATAATAAGCAGGTAAATAGTGATGATATTATTACATGATAGGTTTTTGCAGCAGGATAGCTGTAGCATTTCGCTGTAGTAGCAGCGCACAAAAGAGACCCTGAATTATGGGGCAGTTATTTTGTATATTATATACAGTGGAGCAAAAGATGTGAGTTTGTTTCAATATTGTAGTTTGTGTTTAGAGATATGTTAGATGATATTGTGAATGAGAAGGATGATTTAACGTTTTGTAAATAAAGAGACGAGGAAGAGCCTGCAGACCGAACGCAACTGATGTCTCCCGTCTCTATTTCTTTCTGTGTGAAACAGACCCCACCAGAGGTCTGTAACATAATTTTGGTGGCCCGTACGGGGATCGGCATGCTACAAAGATGGATGCTGATCCTTTAATCAACGAACCCGCAGCAGACATCGCAGGCGTGCTGGAGTGGTAGACGTGCAACTGAGGCAGCCGTGGGACCAGAGGAAGGAGGGGACCCCTGCTGGAGGAGTGACGTGCTACCGGTTGAGCTGACTACGCTGTGGAGAGTGCTGCCAAGGGACAAGATGGAGGACAAGGAGCGAAAAGAGTTGACATGGAAGATCAAAAAGAGTCTTCATGAGCTGACAGCAGAGGAACTCTTTCAGATTGCAGAGGACATCACACGGCTGTCGGACTTGGACCCTGTGAGCTACAGACTTGGTGATGAGGAAAGTTGTTTTGATTATATTTGTGCATACCTTCATTGTAAAACACTCTTGGGTTTAGAAGATGCAGGAGTTTCACACCTACTGTCTTTAAGTGATGCTATTGTTCAGCTTATAGCGAATCGTACTTGTGAAGGAGGTGCCCCTGTGGTGTCAGAGGAAGAGGGTGTTGTCTTTAGCCCGGCACTCGTGCATCCTCAAGCTACAATGTTCCATGAGTCTGTTGACCCACAAATAAATGAATATGATGAGTTGAAAGCTAGCTATGAAGCACTTGGTAAAAAACTAGCAGAGTTAAACCCAACACCAGCAGTACAGTACACACCTGTTCTGCCTGCTCCACAGATACCGCCACTTAGAAGTGCAAATGCAGCTAGCAGCCATGCAGTGAGAGATGTTAGACACCAGAGACCTGAGCAGGTGGTTTCTTTGAGGGATCTGCCATTTCTGCAACGCAGAGAGTTTAAGGTGCATGGGGGCCAGGTGGGAGACACTACATCTGACATCACCTACCACGGACTATGTAAACAAATGGAAGAGGGATTGAAAGCGAACCATACAGAGGGTGAGATCATCCAGGGCGTGCTTCGTATCATTAAACCTGGACAGTTTAAGGATATGTTAGTCAGTAAAGATGACTTGAGCCTTGGGGAACTTAAAAGTTTATTATGTTCACACCTCAGTGAGAAAAGTGGGAGTGAGTTATTTCAGGAACTACTGAGTACCAAACAACATGACCACGAGACTCCCCAGCAGTTCCTTTATAGGATGATTGGGTTGAAGCAGAAAGTCATGTTTGCTTCCAAACAGGATAACATGGATGTTGTGTATGAGACACGGACAATTCAAAACGTGTTCCTACGCACCATTCATCAAGGTCTCCTTCCGAAATATGGTGACCTGCGCAACGAACTTAAGCCGCTGCTCTCAGATTATAGTGTGTCAGATGAGACACTGATAAGACAGGTAAATAAGGTGTCGAGTGAGGAGAGTGAGAGGCAGCGGAGACTGGGGCATGTTGCTCGGCAAAAGGTAACACATGCCCACACTGCTCAGCTGGAACCGGCTGATGATGCGGGTAAAATGAAGAGTAGGAATAAAGTAGTTGATGAATTGAGTGCAAAGATAGACGCGCTGACTAAAGTGGTGGAGTCTCTCACGTCGAGGCAGACTTGTGAACCAACGTGTCAGTGTGCGCACTCAAAACCAAAACCCAGGCAAAGCACAAAGCAGTATGGCTGTCCCAATTGTATTCAAAAGGGGGCAAGCACATGTAATCATTGTTTTGTCTGTGGGGAGGCGGGTCACAGAGCAATTGGTTGTCTCCAGCAAGGCCAGCCAAAACACTCTGGTTTGTCCCCTGCTGGTGCACCGTCCTCCAGCAGCCGTGGGCAGCCCAACCCCGAACCACCCCACCAGAGCCCGAAGGAGTTTGCTCATGTGAGAAGCAGTCAAGCAACCCCCCAACTCAAAACTAAAGAGACTGAGGGGAGTGAGAGAGTGGCACAGTTGGTGGGCAAGAAGTGTAAAATTAAGTGCTACATCCACAGCTACGCAGTGGACTGTGTGCTAGACACTGGTGCACAAGTGAGTCTTCTAGATAGCCAGTGGGTGAAGACTTACCTCCCTGACCACAAGCTACGACCACTGACTGAGCTCATCGGTGACAAGGCCTTCAGTGTGTTGGGTGTTAATGGCCAGCCATTGCCCTATGATGGATGGCTGGGGGTGATGGTGAGTCTACCAGAGAATAGCAACCCGGACCTGACTATTCAAGTGCCCTTCTTGGTGAGCAGCGTGCCATTGGATTGTCCCCTGATTGGGTTCAATGTGATTGAGCAGCTGGTCCTGGGGCCGGACGTGAGTGCGAACCTCATGCCGACCTTAGTGAGCCTCCTGCGGAGCGCAATGAACCTCCAGAATGACAAAGCCACAGCACTGGTCAATTTCATCCAGACCAAGCTTACCAGAGATAGTAGAAGCAGCCAAAGTGTACTCACAGTAGGACTGCATGATGTAGTTATCCCAGCTGGCCAGGTCAAGTATGTTAAATGTAAGGTCCCTTCTGCACTTGACATTTCCAATCCCCTCCTGCTCTTTGAACCAACTGAGAGCAACCCACAGTTGCAACAGCTGGATGTAGGCAACAGTCTCCTAACAGTTTATGAAGCAAAAGTCCCGTATATTAGGGTCCCCATTGGGAATCACACCAAGCATGATGTGACGCTCACCAGTCGGGTCGCTCTTGGGACTGTTGAATCGATTGCCGGGATTGTACAAACCGACTTACCAACCACCAGTTTGCCAAAGGCACCCTTGGGGGTTGGTCACCTTGAATCCACAAGTGTTCCGAAGGGCAATGGGAGTAAAGTTGCAGAGGAATGGGATCCGCCTGTTGACATTAGCCATCTAACAGGGGATGAACAGAGAGTAGTGAAGCAAATGCTGAGGGAGGAGTCTGGGGCATTTGCACGGGATGAGAATGACATGGGGTGCATTCCTAGCTTGGAAATGACAATAACCCTGAGGGAAACAACCCCAATTCAGAAATCGTATACGTCCATCCCGAAACCCCTTTACAAGGAGGTTAAGGAGTATATTGAGGACCTCCTGGCAAAGGGATGGATCGTTAAGTCCAGATCTCCTTATTCTGCACCCATCGTGTGTGTGCGGAAAAAGGATGGATCCCTTCGACTTTGTATAGATTACCGCCTCTTGAACCAGCGCACGGTGCCCGACCGGCACCCCTTACCGCGAATTCAGGATCTCATTGACACTTTGGGGGGTTATAGTTGGTTCTCTGTGCTAGATCAGGGGAAGGCGTACCACCAGGGCTTCATAGCCGAGGGATCACGCCACCTGACTGCCTTCATCACCCCCTGGGGTCTCTATGAGTGGGTGCGGATCCCCTTTGGGCTGACCAACGCACCCGCGGCATTTCAGCGGAGTATGGAAGAAATGCTGGCTCCCTTACGGGATGAGTGCTGTATTCCATACCTGGATGACATCCTGTGTTATGCGAAGACTTTTGAGGACCACGTGGAAGGACTGAGAAAAGTCCTAAGAGCCTTGCAGGCACATGGAGTTAAACTCCGACCTGCAAAATGCGACCTGTTCAAGAGAGAAGTAAGGTATGTGGGACGTTTGGTCTCAGCTGAGGGGGTGCGAATTGATCCAAAAGACCTCGAGGCCGTGTATGCCTTGAAAGATAGGACACCAGCGACAGTTGGGGATGTAAGAAGGGTTACTGGCTTCTTGAGCTATTATCGTTCTTACATCCAAGATTTTTCAAGGATAGCGAAACCTCTCTATGAGCTCTTGCAAGCCCAGAAAAGAACAGAGGGACAAAAGGGAAAGGGTGCACAATTACCCTCAAAGACTCCAGTTGAGTGGACCGTGAAACATCAGGAGGCTCTGTGTAAGCTGATTGACAGGTTGACAGCTCCTCCTGTCCTCGCTTATCCGGATTTTGAGCTCCCTTTCGTGCTTCACACGGATGCCTCCAATGACGGACTTGGAGCCGTCCTTTATCAGAGACAGGGTGGGAAGCTCAGAGTGATAGGGTATGGTTCAAGAACGCTAACACCCGCGGAAAGAAACTATCGACTCCACTCAGGCAAACTCGAGTTTCTCGCTCTCAAGTGGGCCGTTTGCGAGAAATTCAGGGATTATCTCTATTACGCCCCGCACTTCACCATCTACACAGACAATAATCCCTTAACATATGTCATGAGCACTGCCAAATTGAACGCGGTTAGTTTCCGGTGGGTGGGGGAACTGTCTGACTTTAGATTTGACATCAAATATCGACCTGGAAGAGTCAATGTCGATGCAGATACACTGTCGAGAAACCCTCTTGATATCGAAAGATATATTGGGGAGTGTACGAACGGGCTCCCGAGGGAAGCGGTTGCTGCTACCTGGGAAGGCTGTGGAGCAGGCGAGCGGGGGGATGTAGCCTGGATCGCTGCTCTGACGCTAGCACAGCACAGCCAGGGCGAACCAGGCATCCAAGAGGTGGGTCCGCCCATCGAGTTAGCTGAACTAATCCAAGCTCAAAGATCAGATCCCATAATCGGTGTCATTTTGGGAATGAAAGAGTCAAGTCAAGTACTCACCCCTGAAATGAAGGAGAAGGTGAGAGGTCCCGTTAGAAAAATGATGCATGAGTGGACAAGACTGAGTATAGAGAATGGCATCCTGTACCGCAGAGCGAAAGAGAAGCATCAGCTAGTCTTGCCAACAAGTTTCAGATCGGTTGTCCTCAAACATCTACATGATGATGTGGGGCATGTCGGAGTTGAGAGAGTTCTCAGTTTGGTGAGACCTCGGTTCTATTGGCCATATATGAAGCGAGACATCGAAGCTTATGTCACCCGGCAGTGCCCATGCATCAAGCAAAAGAAGCCGGTGGCACGCATCCGAGCTCCCATGGCCAGCATCGTCACAAGCTCACCCATGGAATTGGTCTCGATTGACTACCTGCATTTAGAACCGAGTAGGGGTGGATACCAGTACATCTTAGTTGTGGTAGACCACTTCACTAGGTATGCTCAGGCTTATCCGACTCGCAACAAGAGTGGCAAAACTGCCGCTGAAAGGATCTTTAATGACTATATTTTGAGGTTTGGCTATCCCTTGAAGCTACATCATGACCAAGGGCGGGAGTTCGAAAATGAACTGTTCCGAGCTCTGCAGCAGCTGGGCAAGGTAGGACACTCCCGCACGACCCCGTACCACCCCCAGGGCAACCCAGCTGAACGTTTCAATCGCACCATCTTGCAGATGCTGCGGACCCTGGGGGACGAACAGAAGGAAAGGTGGAAGGATTACCTTCCACAGATGGTACATGCATATAATTGCACACGCCATGAGGCGACTGGCTACTCACCTTTCTTCCTGCTGTTTGGTCGGCATCCGCGGCTGCCAGTAGATCTCCTATTCCAACTGGAGACTGGAGAAGAGCCACAGACAGCAAGGAACTACGTGAAACAATGGAAGGAACGGATGACTGAAGCTTACCGGATCGCATCTGGAAACAGTCAAAAGTCAAGTGCTCGTGGGAAGAAGTACTATGACCGACATGTGAGGGGAATTGTGCTACAACCCGGAGATCGGGTACTGGTACGGAACTTGACTGAACGAGGTGGTCCGGGGAAGTTGCGGTCCTATTGGGAAAACACCATCTATGTGGTGAAGCAGCAGATTGGAGAAAGCCCAGTCTATAGGGTGGCTTCAGAGATGGATGGAAAGAAGGAGCGTGTGTTGCATCGCAACGTATTACATCTTGTCAATGAGCTCTCCAGGGACTTACCAGCCACAAACCAAGGAAGTAAGCCCCCAGGGGTCAAAAGAAAAGAATCTAAACCAACTCGACAAGAGACAAAGGCGCAACGAGACGACGAGTCAAGTTCGGATGAGGATGGGGGTTCCATTTATTATGGACTAGGATACGATCTGAGAGGTGGACATGGAGACAGTGCTGTGGATACCTTTGACTCTACTAATGTACCCTCAAGATGTGTAGTCCCGGCTGAGTCGGATCCAGATGTCAGCGAAGGGATGCCGCTGGACGCAGAGGGGACGCCACTGGAGGAACGCATGGTAATAGAAGAACAGGGGGGATCAATCGACACGGAAGCGGCCCTCACAGAAGACAGAGGGGGGGTTGAACTGTTGCCTGAAAAGCAAATGCAGTCTGCATATAACCTGACCCCTCCAGCTGAGGTACCAGGGTTGAGAAGGTCAACGAGAGAAAGGCGACCAGCTGCACGGTTCACCTATGAAACACTTGGCCAGCCTTCTCTCCAGTTGCATTCGTCAGTTAGTTTCGCAGATGTACATGAATCGCCAAACACATCAGCTTCTAGTATGCCACTGTATCACTCAGTACCTTATTTCCTTTGGACACCACAGTCCATTCCATCATCTCATGGTATACAGAGATATATCCTCCCAGTATACTATAAAGAGTTCATTTACTGATGTTAGCAAGAGGGGAGGTACAAAGTGATCTGAATATTTTGAGTAAATGTTATATGTTAAAGTTTAAGAGGTCAAATGTCAGGAGCCATTTTCATTTTGTTGGGGAGTGTGTGACACCTACAAGTGTAAGCGTCACAATTGTAATTTGCTTAGAAGTTATTTGTGGAAAGGCCAATGCTAATGGTAGTATTATGTTGAATTTGAGGAGATGTAATTGTGTAGTTTCGCCACTAGGGGGAAATAGCGCGGGTGGTATTCGGTGCTGTGGGGCTTCCGGGCTTCAGACGAGGAAGAGCCTGCAGACCGAACGCAACTGATGTCTCCCGTCTCTATTTCTTTCTGTGTGAAACAGGTTAGTAATCTGAGTTATTTCACCTCAGTACATGTTTACAGAGAGGCGATTGTGTTTAGATGCTCGTGATGTTGTGTAATGTTGTAAGTTGTGTGTTCGAACATAGAAAAGAAATATAAACTGTTTTCCGTCGACCGACGGGAGAGCAGCCATCTTATCGGTGGGTAATGGTACGAAATGGTGAGGCTTTACAATGTGTGTTTCATTTTGTTATGGATGTTGCTCCGAGATATACCTCTTAAATGCAAAGTATTGTTGTTGACTGTGTTTTTATATGATGATGTATTCTGTTTCTTTTGAGATTTTGATATAGATGTGTTTTAGTTGGAAAATATGGGTTTTCATATGTTTAGTTAGAAAGAAGTGTCAGCAAAAAAAAAGGTAATAATAAGCAGGTAAATAGTGATGATATTATTACATGATAGGTTTTTGCAGCAGGATAGCTGTAGCATTTCGCTGTAGTAGCAGCGCACAAAAGAGACCCTGAATTATGGGGCAGTTATTTTGTATATTATATACAGTGGAGCAAAAGATGTGAGTTTGTTTCAATATTGTAGTTTGTGTTTAGAGATATGTTAGATGATATTGTGAATGAGAAGGATGATTTAACGTTTTGTAAATAAAGAGACGAGGAAGAGCCTGCAGACCGAACGCAACTGATGTCTCCCGTCTCTATTTCTTTCTGTGTGAAACAGACCCCACCAGAGGTCTGTAACATAAGCACAGTAAAGAAGGAAGTGAAATGGGATGAGAGGGAGACAAATAAAGGGAAAGGTAAAGATATGAGAAAACAGAACAGATATGGGAAATATTCTAATTTTGTTTCTTGCTGAGAGTTAGAAAAAAGATCAATACCACTGCCAGCAGGGACTTAAATTAGCATGAAAACTGGATTCAAAAGGAAACTGGATGCATTAAACTCTTGATAAGAAACTGGGAAGCAGCTAGCTTAGTATTTTCCCTACATACTTTTGGGAAAATCCTGCCCGGATATGCCCTTACAAACACGTAGCTCACAACAGGCGTCTGTGTGCTACTCCGCTTGATGTAGGTGAAGGGTGGTGCCTGGTTATACTGCACAGGAGGTAGGACACATGACACCCACTTGCACTCTGTGAATTCTCCAGACAGTTAACTGCTTTATTGTCACAGGGGCTCAATCCAATATTACACAGGTTTTGTACTAAGGAGCTGGCAGGTGAAAGGCCCATGAAGGGTCTGATGGGACTTATTTGGGCATTTGCATTCTTGCATACAGTTCCATCAGGTAAAGTCACAGCTCATGAGATTGTGATGGATGAGAAATGTGATTAAACTACTGGGAATTCCTTGAGTTTTGTGATGAGTCAGTGATGTTCATGCTAACACAGTAACATTTCTTTGTAAGAACAATCCTCCCTTTGCCTTTTACAACACTCCCTTGGGACCTGTATTCCACAGGTCGATGGACTAAAGGGTGGGAATCAAGTGTTCGGCCCTGTCATTGTGAATGGAGTAACAATGCCCATTTTGCAGTCACAAAGAGGGGCTTCACACATGCCTTTGATAGTAGGTTTTAGTGACCAGTGGCCACTGAGTGTGCAATTGAGGAAAAAGGAGGGAAAAAGAGGAAATCTGTAACTAATCTATTCCCCACAAACATCAGGCTTTCTATGTCTCAGTATCACCAATTCACAACACCGCATCCACATGTTTAAGTCCTCGCTGGCAAGCAAACAAACACATGTTTGTGATGTTTATCGTTTCTGGCTTGAGGTTTTACCATTGAGCATACAATTTCATCATGAAAAGTACCGTTGAACCGCCCCTTGGAGCACAATGCTGATTAAGGACAGATTTCCTCCTGTAACAATAGACAAAACCCAAGAAAAAAAAGATAGTTGAGTTCTTGTTAAAAAGCTCACTGGCCTTGGTTTTTGTGAGGAACAGAGTAAAGGAGCTGACTATACTGCATGTTACTGATATGTCACTGATTGTGCCGTGTGGTCCTCAGGCGTAGAGTCCTTGTTGCAAACCCAACCTACAAGAAAACATTCCCCACATTAAGTAGGACTTAAAGGATATACATGATGGAAACTATAATTTTCATATTTCTGATCATTGTCGCCCCAAAGGGATTCATTACCCTGATTGCACATCTCCATCCATGGGTCCATCTCAAGGCAGTTAGATGGAGGGCTTTTTGTTTGCTAATAGTCGTTCATCCACTGAGGAGAGTGACTGTTTAAACCTCAATTTGTCTTGGAAAACAAATTAAATGATCTCATTCATGACTTACACATTGCTGGCACAGGAGTACAACATTCAGTGTGAATTTCGGTAGAAGTGTGAGGACATTTTTTCTGGAGTGGTGGTCGGTGTCACTAGGTGGCTGGTTATTAGTGTCACAGGCCATCACCTTCAGCCTGGATTAAATGTCCTTATAAGAGGCTGAGCAATGTCCTAGACTGAACTCCATACAGCAGGATTTAGTGAAATGAGTCCAAATTAGCGTGTGATAATGCCTTAATGCCTCTGAGTTAAATTTTCCCTTTCTTTGTCATTTTTCTTTTCTTCTTGGCCATGTGAAAGGTTCAGCCAGCCAATACAAACTGCATCAGGGTAATAATTTCATCACTAATGAATGTTATTGTTGAGTAATATGAGAGTTCCCTGCCAGGCTCGGTCATGTGTTTGAATTGGGATGCATACGTTTTTACCAGAACTGAATTCACGGCAATTTTGTTTCAGTTTCTATATCAGTGCTAATGTTTAAAACTGTACACAAATTTTATATATTAAAAATGGACCCAGAAATATTTATTCCTGCAGTTTATCTCAGCTGTTTTAGTTTTACCTGCCCAAAATTTGTTGTTTTAGTTCACTCTGAACACTTTTTACTAACTGAATTTTTGGCTGGCAGCTGCTGCTGGTATTAAAAAAAAATGCCATTCATTAAAGCATAGCCTGTTTTATCGTCTATGTTAATCTAAATGGAGCTGTATTTGACAAAATTTACACAATAAGATATTGAGATGATTTGAAACTACCCACTGAGACCATAAACTCATAAGGGGAGTATTTACTGAGGTAATAAATCAAGGCAGAAGCAGGATGATTGTCTCATAAACTTCTGTACAATCTGACTTCCTTTTGCAACTAGAGGAATCACCCCCCCCCCCCCCGAATTCATGTATGCGGCTCTTCCAAATTATCTTTACTTCTCAGACCCAGAAGCTACAGCCATCATTTATATACAGTCTATAAGGATTACGTCAGAGGTGTGTTTACAGCTTTAAAAAATAGCAAACAGGCAGCACTTATTAAAACATAGTGGAGTAGGATGCTGACACTCTTTTTTTAGTGTATCCTGACTGCAGGCTTTTCTGGCCAAAACAATGCTTTATCTTGAGATCTGACTCCTGCCTCAAAGCCTCTGAGCAATCCCGTTTAAACAAAACAAAGGTTCATGCCAACATATGATATCTTCAGCCTGACAAGAGTGACACCCATACTTGAAAATACTTTGTGGCATTTAAGCCTTACTTAAATACAACAAAATACAGTGCTTACTAATACACTTAGTAAGCACTGTATTTGAAGACACTTGACGCACAAGATAAGGAGGAAAACATGCAACACAACTTCTTAGAGGTTCAAGGTAATGTCCTAGATTTTCTCTAAAATTGAAAACACATGCATACATTAGCATACCTTTGTCAAACGGTTTATCTTCAGGCTTTAAAAACTTGGTTTGACAAATCAAGTAACCTCAGGATGTTTTCATTTTGTGCTTTAATACGAATCATTTTGCATTTTGAAAGGATATAAATACTTTTTCCCCCTTTTTAGAGCAAATCAACACCAAACGTATTCCATCGCTTCATCTTGAACACCTGGTAGATGGAGTTTAAGAGTCCAACACCAGAATGAAAGCTGATCCAACCAAAAACACCAGTCTAATATTTGAGTGACATTTTAATGATTTCATATGTTGATCATCTTATGAGTTTCTATATGTTATACTCACTGTAATATACAGAACTGTGCAAAAATTCTTGGGTTCAGTACAGTCCTTGTATCTGACCATTTTTTGTTAAGTCACTTATCACTGACCTATGAATCATTCAAACATTTTTACACACACACACACACACGTGCATGTGCACGTGTGTGTGTGTGTTAAAATTTAGTGGATCTAACATGCCATTGTGTAAGTATGAAATTTACTAAAAAACATGACTTATCAGATGAGAAAAAAAAAAACAAATCCCAACTTCAAATCCTAAATCTGTAGTTGTTAATTTGTTGAACAAAACCAGCTTATAGTTTTGAGTCTAGCTTAAATTCATACTTAACAAATCTCATCAACAACAGTTTGTGGCTTGCTAAGCCAAACCGACAGAGACCGGTCTTTGCACCAGCGCTATCCCAGATCCACCAGGGAAAGGAAGAGCGTGTCACGACAGATCAGCCATTTGTTAAAGGCAGGCTTACACGCTAATAGCAACAGTGTGTTTTTTTCCTCCCACCAGAGGCTTCAGCCATGAGTACTTCAAGTTAGCTCCACTCATACCCTGCAATTTTCCAAGCACAACTGTGGTTGTTATTTCCACACAGGGGTCAGACACACATACAGGGGCATCATTTGGAGGCTGTGAGCAGGTTCAGAGGGAGTTCAAGGAAAGCAGGACATCATTTTCACTATTAACCTCGCTCTAAGTACTGAGGCTTTTTGCTGTGACTGAGACTTTTGGTTTTGACTTCAGTGTTTATTAGTTCATTTGCTGCTACATCAGATCTGGTTCGACGAGTTCTCTTTGTCTGATTTTTCTTCTTTGACCAAACTACACTTAAGGTGGCAGTTGTGTCTACAGGTCCACACGTGTTTAATGATGTTAGAGTATATTGTATCCAATTATTATCATGCCAATTTGATAAAATGAAGCATTTTAAGTCATTTTATTTGGCTGCTTGGCCAGCAGTGTCCAGTATAAATGTGCGACTTAACTAATAATGCACAAACTTGCCAAACTTACTCTCTAAGCAGAAGTGAAACTTTAAAAAATGTGTCACAAACCAGAAATGGAGAATGTTCACCTTCAAAGTTAAGGTTGTGACTTTTTGCTGAAATCTACTTATTTCAAAATGCACAACTTTTATTTTGAAGGTGATTGGTCTTCATTTCTTGTTTGTGTTGCACTTTTTATAGTTTCTTTAATGCTCAGTGGTTAGTTAGTAACTACAGACAAGTCTGCATCTTCCCATATAAACTATGGGCAACAGCGGCAACCTGCTAGCAACCAAAGCAATCATAAGAAGGTTTAAGTGCAGCACTGAATACCTCTCAGGAATGAATTTCTCCTAGCAATTGCTAGCAACCTCTTGTCAACTGCGGGTTGCCAGGGGGTTGCCAGCAAGTCTCTAGGCCTGAGTGACTGGGACCTCAGAAGAAACAATGATTCATTAATCTGGAAAAGCTACAAAAGCATTTCAAAAGACAGTACAGAGTACACCAAAAATTCAGCATGCAGTCCAGAGACAGAGATGAAAATCCAAGGACAACAGCAAAATACCTGCAGAAAATATCTAACTGTATGAAATGTTTGTCCTTTATAACCTGTATGCTACAGCATGTCTTTAAGCTTGCAGAATATCACTGGGCTGTTCTACAAATCTCTGGGATGATGTTCTGTGGAGAGAATAGGCAGAAGTTGAACTCCTTGGCCAAAATGTTAATGCTGTATTGAAAGGTAAAAGGGGTACTGTAAACCACATTCCAACCATAAAGCATGGTGGAGGAAGCATCATGGTTTTGACCTGCTTTGCTTCCTTGGGGTCTGGAAGTCTTGCAATCACTGAGTGAACAATGAATTCAAAAATTGTGTGAGGATTTTTCACAAGAGAATTTTAGCACAGCAGCCCGTGACCTGAAGCTGAGAAGGGGGTATGTGATGTAACAGGACCCAATAACCCAAAACATAAAAGTAAATTTAAAAAATATAGACGCTTTTGGAGTATCCAAGTGACAGTCCTAACTTTTACCCAAACAAGATGTTGTGGCAAACAGAGCACTGTTCAGCCAAGATATCCCAGAAATATTGATAAACTAAAACAGTTTTGTACAGAGCAGTGCTTCTCATGCCTGAGGCGAGCAGCTCTCGGGAAACATAGACGCTGGAAAAAAAAAAAAAAAACTGGTAGGAATACTGAAACCCTGCCAGCATCATTACATAACTGAAACACTTCACTATAGTTTCAATGCTATACCTGAATATGTCGCAGACAGTAAAAAATATAAATTCCTTGAACGATTTATGAAATTACATGTTGCTAAAGGAGAAAGTTGGGGCTACATGCGTGCAATATAGTTATAGCAGAATCACAATGTAGGCCATAATTAAGTTGTGTGAATATGACAACTGAACATTTGGTGAAGGGCGGTATCTATTTCTTTCACGAGTCACTGCTGAGGTACTTCTCACGCACAGGTAGAGGTACGTAGGCAGCATTGTTTACCTGAGATTTAACCGCTACCTTGGCTTAATATATCACCCAGAGATGCTTGTCTTCTTATTTCTTAATTGGAGGAAGGGTGAAAAGGGCAACCAGGACAAGAAAAGAAAGGTGCCTCTGTGTCTGTCAGATGTTTTATTCATTTTCTACCTTAAAGCCAGATGGTAGATGTTTGTAACACAGCCGTGTCATAAATTCTTGAGACATAAGCATGGAGAGAACAAAATCAAGCTTTACTGGGGACACTGGCTGTGGAAAGAGTTTGATATTTTTTTCTTCTTCTTTTTTTTTTTGAGACAGCCAGCCAGGCTCAGAGATAGTCAAAGTCAAACAGAGGCGTTGATACATTTCCTCTGGACATGTGAGCTGTTACATATCTGTGCTTCACCCATAGATTTAAGTGGAACGTAGGCTCTGGATTGTGCTTTTCGCACTTCCTTTTCTTCTGTAAATTGTTTGTATATTCAAATAAAGATAAGAAATCATTAGGAAGGTAGGAAAAGTGCTAAAGAAATGCCAGAAGGTTACAGGGTGCTCAGACAGGATGGCGAGGTTACGGCGGCTGGGAGAGCAAAGGGGAGGGAAGGTAGACAAGGGTGAGAAGGGAGAGGAGTATGATGAGGATTGGTTTGGGGGGGGGGCTTTAAAGTGTCTGGGACAGATTATCCTTGGGAGGCAATCAATCTTCCCTGGGATTTAGACGGCTGCAGGGGGGCAAATGCACGCACGCAGACATACACATACATCCACATGCAAACAAACACACCGAGGACTCACCCCTCTTAACCTCGTCTGTCTCTTTTTTTTAATCTCGCCATATCTCCATCCACCCTCTGCCACCAACTCTCCCTGAATGATTGCTCCCTCTCTTTATACACTCAAACTTTAAAGTAAATTGGTGATAATAGTGCTGCTTCTCAAAGGTGTAGGTTTGAACCTTGGGGTCCCCTCACACATATGGCTGCAATTTCTGGAATATAAGGGGAAGGAATGACACTGAGAGAGAGAAAGACAGACAAGGCAGTGGGCTCTGTTTTGAAGGGGGGGGAACATGAGGTTGCATTTATCTGTGTGGAGAATAGCGGGATCCATGTGAGCGCTGGAAAATAAAAACAATCTCATATGCAGATGGTCGACTCACAGCGCTGTATTATATCAACATCTCAGACCCCAATAAACTGTGGTGTCCTGGCTGGAATTCACCACATTTGTAACTCGGCACATTCATGTTTTTTTCCTGCTTTCTCAGTTTAAAAATGATATTTCCTTTAAGGTGGATTCTAAGGATGGGAACGTTCATTCCTCCCTGACAACTACCTGTCTCCATAATAAACATCAGGGGTCATCTGTGAATACATTAAACACATCTACTTAGTATGGATATTATAATGACAGGTTAGGTACTGGAAAAAAAATGTCATCAATCAAGCAGCAACAGCAGAAGGAGGTGAGACATGGTTGGACTTGCAGTCAAAATATGCTATGAGGGAGAAAAGATTTAATAAGCTTGACGTGTCAAATGCTGGAACAAATCATCTCAAGGTGATTGGCATTAATAGAAAATCAGATATGTTTTTGATGACTGGGCTACAGTGCTGCCCTCAATAAAAGTCTGATACCTGAGATTATGCAAATTAGAAACACCCAGTGACCTACAGAAGTGTTAAAACTATGAATTTAATCTGCAAATTTGACTCTAACAAAGTGGGTTGTCTGGATTATCAAAATGACTGCATTAAAATTTATAGTTATGGTTTATAGAAATGTATTACTTGCCCATAAAATACTGTACAACCACAGACATAAAATTTCAATATTTTCTCCAGAGGATTTGAATGTGTGTGTCTTTTTTTTTGTTTGTTTGTTTTTGCATGAGTAATGACTCTTTGAATAATATCCATTTCATTTTCTGAGATTCACTCTTAAAATATTCTGCTCCACGAAAAATGGACTCCTTGCTGAAAGGCCGGACAAGTTTAGTTCCACACGGTGATAAACTGAAGCCGCGCACTTTGAGTTAAAAGCCAAATCCCTGGATTAAATATCTCCCTTTCTGCTGTGTCAGAGCGACTGACTCCCAAAGCAGTAAAGAGCCTTTGGCAATATCTGGTGGATGACATTTTTTTTTCTGTGTGCTCACATTCAAGTAATGTGTGCTCATTGTTTGTGGGATGCAGAAGCAGGCATGATATTTAGAGCAAGAAGTTGCAGAAACTTTTGCAGGAGGTGTAGGGAGAAAAAACAAAGCAGGCTTGTCCTCGCTTCTTGCATGTTTCCAGCTGTGAGATCATAGTGAGCATCTACCCCCCCCCCCCCCCCTCAACTTCTCTTCCTGTTCTGAAGAGTGTCTTAAGCAGGAATGCTCAAACACACACACTCACACACACAGACACACACAGATGCAATCATGCTGTCTGTTCAGCTGCCAAGGCTAAGTGCCCCAAATCTGTAAGATCTCTATCAAATTTGAAGACCAACAGAGGGCAATTTCTCAGTGGGATTGCACATGCATGTGCGTCTCTGGGTGTGTTTTACTCTGTGTGTCTTGGTAAGTGTGTCTGTGTTGAGCCACAGTCTGTGTACACTCAACTTGGACCGCAGCATTTGTTAGCATGTCTTTGTAGTCAGCCTTAAGACAAACATCTCTTGGCAGATCACGTCGCATGCTCTCCCTCTCCCTTTTTGAGACACACACACACACACACACACACACACACACACACACACACACACACACACACACACACACACACACACACACACACACACACACACACACACACTCTTCTGTCCCTGATTGATAAACTGTCTGCTGAGAAGTCTATCTGATCATTTCAGCATGGTTGTGTTGACTGTGGCTTTGCCTGGCTTAACTCTATCTTCTCTTTTTCCTCTTCTCTTCTTTTTCTCTGTCACCTTCACTCTCACTTTTATTTTTTCTGGTTATTCGAGGGAAACATGGAATATTTATTCATGCAGATTTATGGCTGCCTGCAAAGTTGGTGATTTGCGAGAGGAAGGATCTTCTGTTGTTCCTTTCTGTGTAAGTAATTTTGGAAAAGAGCGTCAAAATGACCCTTTTTTTTGTGTGAAGGATGACACAGCAGCAGGAACTGTTTATGACCCAGAAACTAAACAACATGTTTCAGTGTAATGACCAGGAGCATGCTTGTAATTTTTCTGGGCAATCACGGGGTTGTGCATCATAACCCCGTCCCGCTTCCCGGTCAAAGTGTCAATACAGAGTTCTATTGTAACATCCTGAAGTGTCAGAGGGAGAATATTTTGTGTAAATAACACTGGCAACAGCAAGTTAAATATTATATATATATATACATATATATACATATATGTATATATATATATATATATATGTGTGTGTGTGTGTGTGTGTGTGTGTGTGTGTGTGTGTGTGTGTGTGTGTGTGTGTGTGTGTGTGTGCGTGTGTGTGTGTGTGTGATTGTGTGTGTGTGTGTGCTTCTAAGAATTCTAAGAATTGTTACAACAAAGGAAGAATTCTAGCAACACACTGAGAATTCTAGGCTTCTAAGAATTCTAAGAATTGTTACAACAAAGGAAGAATTCTACCAACACACTGAGAATTCTAGGCTTCTAAGAATTCTAAGAATTGTTACAACAAAGGAAGAATTCTACCAACACACTGATAATTCTAAGCTTCTAACAATTGTCACAACAAAGGAAGAATTCTACCAACACACTGAGAATTCTAGGCTTCTAAGAATTCTAAGAATTGTTACAACAAAGGAAGAATTCTACCAACACAAAGGAAGAATTCTACCAACACACTGAGAATTCTAGGCTTCTAAGAATTCTAAGAATTGTTACAACAAAGGAAGAATTCTACCAACACACTGAGAATTCTAGGCTTCTAAGAATTCTAAGAATTGTTACAACAAAGGAAGAATTCTACCAACACACTGAGAATTCTAAGCTTCTAAGAATTGTTACAACAAAGGAAGAATTCTACCAACACACTGAGAATTCTAGGCTTCTAAGAATTCTAAGAATTGTTACAACAAAGGAAGAATTCTACCAACACACTGAGAATTCTAGGCTTCTAAGAAATGTTACAACAAAGGAAGAATTCTAGTAACACACTGAGAATTCTAGGCTTCTAAGAATTCTAAGAATTGTTACAACAAAGGAAGAATTCTACCAACACACTGAGAATTCTAGGCTTCTAAGAATTCTAAGAATTGTTACAACAAAGGAAGAATTCTACCAACACAAAGGAAGAATTCTACCAACACACTGAGAATTCTAGGCTTCTAAGAATTCTAAGAATTGTTACAACAAAGGAAGAATTCTACCAACACACTGAGAATTCTAGGCTTCTAAGAATTCTAAGAATTGTTACAACAAAGGAAGAATTCTACCAACACACTGAGAATTCTAAGCTTCTAAGAATTGTTACAACAAAGGAAGAATTCTACCAACACACTGAGAATTCTAAGCTTCTAAGAATTGTTACAACAAAGGAAGAATTCTACCAACACACGGAGAATTCTAAGCTTCTAAGAATTGTTACAACAAAGGAAGAATTCTACCAACACACTGAGAATTCTAGGCTTCTAAGAATTCTAAGAATTGTAACAACAAAGGAAGAATTCTACCAACACAATGAGAATTCTAAGCTTCTAAGAAATGTTACAACAAAGGAAGAATTCTAGCAACACACTGAGAATTCTAGGCTTCTAAGAATTCTAAGAATTGTTACAACAAAGGAAGAATTCTACCAACACACTGAGAATTCTAGGCTTCTAAGAATTCTAAGAATTGTTACAACAAAGGAAGAATTCTACCAACACACTGAGAATTCTAGGCTTCTAAGAATTCTAAGAATTGTTACAACAAAGGACGAATTCTACCAACACACTGAGAATTCTAGGCTTCTAAGAATTCTAAGAATTGTTACAACAAAGGAAGAATTCTACCAACACACTGAGAATTCTAAGCTTCTAAGAATTGTTACAACAAAGGAAGAATTCTACCAACACACTGAGAATTCTAAGCTTCTAAGAATTGTTACAACAAAGGAAGAATTCTACCAACACACTGAGAATTCTAAGCTTCTAAGAATTGTTACAACAAAGGAAGAATTCTACCAACACACTGAGAATTCTAGGCTTCTAAGAATTCTAAGAATTGTTACAACAAAGGAAGAATTCTACCAACACACTGAGAATTCTAGGCTTCTAAGAATTCTAAGAATTGATACAACAAAGGAAGAATTCTACCAACACACTGATAATTCTAAGCTTCTAAGAATTGTCACAACAAAGGAAGAATTCTACCAACACACTGAGAATTCTAAGCTTCTAAGAATTCTAAGAATTGTCACAACAAAGGAAGAATTCTACCAACACAAAGGAAGAATTCTACCAACACACTGAGAATTCTAGGCTTCTAAGAATTCTAAGAATTGTTACAACAAAGGAAGAATTCTACCAACACACTGAGAATTCTAGGCTTCTAAGAATTCTAAGAATTGTTACAACAAAGGAAGAATTCTACCAACACACTGAGAATTCTAGGCTTCTAAGAATTCTAAGAATTGTTACAACAAAGGAAGAATTCTACCAACACACTGAGAATTCTAAGCTTCTAAGAATTGTTACAACAAAGGACGAATTCTACCAACACACTGAGAATTCTAGGCTTCTAAGAATTCTAAGAATTGTTACAACAAAGGAAGAATTCTACCAACACAAAGGAAGAATTCTACCAACACACTGAGAATTCTAGGCTTCTAAGAATTCTAAGAATTGTTACAACAAAGGAAGAATTCTACCAACACACTGAGAATTCTAGGCTTCTAAGAATTCTAAGAATTGTTACAACAAAGGAAGAATTCTACCAACACACTGAGAATTCTAAGCTTCTAAGAATTGTTACAACAAAGGAAGAATTCTACCAACACACTGAGAATTCTAAGCTTCTAAGAATTGTTACAACAAAGGAAGAATTCTACCAACACACTGAGAATTCTAAGCTTCTAAGAATTGTTACAACAAAGGAAGAATTCTACCAACACACTGAGAATTCTAGGCTTCTAAGAATTCTAAGAATTGTTACAACAAAGGAAGAATTCTACCAACACACTGAGAATTCTAAGCTTCTAAGAATTGTTACAACAAAGGAAGAATTCTACCAACACACTGAGAATTCTAGGCTTCTAAGAATTCTAAGAATTGTTACAACAAAGGAAGAATTCTACCAACACACTGAGAATTCTAGGCTTCTAAGAATTCTAAGAATTGTTACAACAAAGGACGAATTCTACCAACACACTGAGAATTCTAGGCTTCTAAGAATTCTAAGAATTGTTACAACAAAGGAAGAATTCTACCAACACACTGAGAATTCTAGGCTTCTAAGAATTCTAAGAATTGTTACAACAAAGGAAGAATTCTACCAACACATTGATAATTCTAAGCTTCTAAGAATTGTCACAACAAAGGAAGAATTCTACCAACACATTGAGTATATATATATATATATATATATATATATATATATATATATATATATATATATATATATATATACATATATGCACACACATATTTTTAGCCACACCAAACGATCCTTGCTCAGTATCTGCTGCCACACTTGGCTGCAGCAACTGCATCCTCTTCCCCAAATCAAACTTAAGGTAAGGGGTTGCCATTTTGACACCCTGGAGAACTACCACAAACACACAATGGGACTTACAGAGTGCAATCAGAAAGTCGCACCATTGCTAGAAGTGTTCCAGCACTCTCCAATAAGGCTACCTTGAAGTAGAAATCAGTTGACCCTTACTCAGGTATGGGTTTTTGAAAATTTTTTGTGTCTCTTTATTATCTCATTCACATAGTTTTGTTGTGTCACCTTTTGCACTGTGATCATTTTCGGTGTAAACCACAGCAGGATGCGCTGTTTGCCTGACCTCTCAGTAATTTATCTTGTCAGTACAGTTGTTAACCGCTGCCATTCATTATTTTTTTATCCTTTGACCCATTTCTGTCCATGACCTTGTGATTGGTTCTCTCACACACACGAGACGGAGTGAGGCCAGTTTTGGCTCGCCTTGCTGTCAGTGTCTTTGCCGGGCAGCTGTTAGGGGCTTTGTTTTAAGTGGGAGAAATTCTTGGCAATGCTGTGAATCATATGTTGCTGTCTTGATAGATGTTTAAGCAGTGCCCGCAGGCTATTTCAGTCTCAACTTATTTAGGGCTTCCACTGTTTCTCCACTTCTTGTTTCTTCTCTCTTTTCCTTCTGCGGCTCCTGTAGAGGTATAATGACATACCCTCTATTGTGACTTTCTCTTCCTCTTTCATCAAGCTAAACTCATTCCACTGTGACAGACAGACTGTAGGGGGGTGTCTCTCTAAATGAGGCCCAAATGTGTATATATTTGTCTGAGAGTATATGACCTGCAGACAAATGACAATACAGCTTTCCCACTCCCACTTATGCCGGGGTTAACCAGAAAACAATTTCTCTTCACTGTCATAAATCTGCCATGACAATGAGACGCTGAACAAATTAACTTAATATTTTAATAATAGTTTAAATAATGATGGTTATGATTCTTTAGATTATGTAAAAAGTACATTTTCCTTTTGTTCCCCCTCAGCTTTCAGCAAATAAACATTAGGAAAAATCTTTTACTTTATCTTGGTGTGTCTGTGTAATATTCTGATCACAGACCATATAAAAGATGGAAGTAGCTACCATGGCATCACTCAGTTAAACATATTTCACCACTTGAAATATTTAAGCCGCTAGTTCTGTATTTTGGGCTTTGCCATTATGGTTTTGTCCAAGTCAGACGTGCAATTAGGGCCATAAGTAAATGGACAATTTAAAACATTTGTAGTTTGGACTCAATACAGTATATCTGAAAGCAATCAAGATGTGCTGACTTTCAGCTCCACTCAGCTTTAATTCAAGGGGTTTTACAAAAGTACTACATCAACCCTTTTTACACAGTCTCCCTTTTTCAGAGGCTCAGAAGTAATCGGATGATTGACTGATAAGCAGTTTTATGGTTAGATGACCATTCTAACCAAATCCAGATTTAAAAAAAAAAAAAAAACCTGGAGTGGATTTCAAGTCTTGAATTTGCATTTGGTTGATGGTCACTGGATCTCTCTATGTGAGGTCCAACAAGATGGTCATGAGTGTGACAGGGGGGCACTGTTTGCCATAGCCAGGTGAGGTAACAATAATTTTAGGACTCTAAAGCAGGACCCAGAGACTGAGAGCTTTGCAGTTTTAAGATTATTGACAAGGATTTTTAAAGGGCAACAACTGGAACTTGCAGCCAGAGAAACGCTGGACCTTGGAAACAACTCGGGAGGTCAGGTCTGTCAGAGAAGAGTGGGAGGTTACTGAGCAGTCTGGGAGCACTAGATGTTAATTGGATTTTATTTTTTCTTGAGAATTGAAGGGAGAGAGTGGTGGGAAGAGCGACTGATCAAGGTTCCTCGGATAGAGAGCAATGGTAGAGGGTGGCAAGTGAGTTTGGCAGGTGAGTACTGAGGAACTTCTCCAGGAGGAGAATCCTCCTTAATAGATTAAACTTAGTAGATTTATAACAGCAGAGCTCTGCTGTATCTGAGTATGGAAATCCTTTGATCTCACCTACAACATACCTACAACAATGTGTAGTGCACTGCATGTATGCAAGATGCCACCAAAGCTGCTAAATCAGCCACTTTAAAAGTGAACGGCACTTTTTATTACCTGTGTGCACAGCATGCTTAGTCAAGTCCTTAACCATCTGAAGGCTAAGCACCCTTTGGCTCTTCTGGTTAAGGATGTGCTTGACGTGGCCACTGTAGGAGTGCAGCCACGCCATGTGACCCTCAGCTGCATCTCAGGCTACTCCTGCTGGGCAGCAGGAAGACAACAGGTGAGTTTTCCACAGGGAAGCAAGGCACTTTGGGTAACGTAGAATGGCTTGTGAAGAACAGAGAAATGGGAACACTAGCACAGGTAAGCTTTTTGAAAACACAAGTCATCAGAGACCTAATTACCAAAAAAAAAAAGGATAACAATCAGGCAGAGAGCAGTGGCTCGAGCTGGTCCCTAAATACCGGCTGGTTGATGAGCAGATGAATAACAGGTGTGTCACCTGAAGCACAGGAAGCAAAGGACTCCACCTAACCACACGGGATCTGCCCATGTCCTCCAGGAAACAGCAGGTAAGCAAAAAAAAACAGAACAGAAAAAAAAAATGCATGGCCAGTCCAGAATCATGACATTGTGAGGCTGAAAAAATAAAACAAGTCTTTCAGAGAGATAGCAAAAAATGTTGGAGTGGCCAAATTAACAATCTGTTACATTCTCTGGCCAGATCAGCAACACCAAAAGATCTATTTCTATGGTTAAGAAAAATTCCTTCATAACATCTAAGAAAAGTGATACAATCAAGAGATGCCCTCATGAATGTAAATACAGAGTTTACAAGAAGGTGCAAACCATTGGACAAACTCAAGAACAAGAAGGCCAGATTATATTATACGTTCTTATTATAGTGTCAGCTGCCTCGTGGTGCATTATACTGTAAACCCTGCAGTATTCTGGAGAAAACCCCAACAACCAGTGACCCGTTTAAGCAAGTATGTTGCAACAGTGGGAAGGAAAAACTCTTTCAACAGCAGAACCAGGCTGAAGATGGGCAGATGGAGGAGGGAAGTATAGAGAAAGAGTTCACAATCCGAAGCATGCAGCATTATCTGTCAAACATGGTGGAGCTGAGTTGATGCTATAGCGTGGGCATGCAAGGCTGCCAATGGAATCGTGTTTATTGATGATGTGACTGCTGATTGAAGTAGCAGGATGAATTGTGAAGTGTACAGACCTGTACTCTCTGCTCAGATTCACACAAACGCTGCAAAACCGATCTCGGTGCAAATGGATAATGAGCTAAAGTGTACTGGAAAAGCAATCCAAGGGTTTCTAAAGGCAAAGAAATGTAATACTTTTCAATGACTAATGACCTGATCTCAGTCCAACAGAGCTTGCATTTCAGTTATGGAAGACAAAACTGAAGACAGAGAGACCCACAAACAAGCAGCAACTAAAAGCAGCTGCAGTAAAGGCCTGGCATAGTATCTCAAGGGAGCAGATACTATGCCAGGGTTCACAATAGCAAGATTCCTTTGATAGCAAAGGAATTTCACACAAAAATTAAAAGCATTCGTGCTTATTTAAAATTATGCTACTTTTTAGCCTCTGAAAATGGGGGACTATGAATGAAAATGGCTAAACAATACAATACTTTTGTAAAATCCCTTGAATTAAAGCTGAAAATTGTATCTTGTTTATTTGATTTCAAATCCATTTGAAGTCTCAGAATGACATGTTGCATTTGCCAGTTTCTTTTAGGACAATTTACACAATAATATTGTACCCAGCTGCCACTTAGAGCAGTTACATCCCTACAAATACATATGGATAACTCTGAAAAATCCACAATATGTTTGTATCACAAAGTAATGCTTGTCATCAGGTCGGACATATCAACCATATTTTACTCTTGATTTACACAGCAGCCAGCTTGTCAGTGAATTTGTTTTCATTAGACAACATTTGCATCTTACAGCTACAGTATTTGCATATAAATAATTATGATCCCTAATTTTTACATTGAAGGCTATGGGACTAAACTTGCTGGCCTGGAGAGGCTATTTGACAATCTGCTTGGTGTTTCATAACATATTGCCCTCCATGAAACATGAACTCCTTGATGAAGGCTGGCCAAGTTTAGTTTTACACTGCGATAAAGTGAAGCCGTGGATTTAAAACCTAAATCCCTGGATTAAATATCTCTTTTTTTGTGTGTTATGCTTACTTTTTTCTAAAGTGGTAAAGAGCTTTTGGCAGTTTCTCGTGGATGGCAAGTTTTTTTTCTGCGTGCAGACCTCCAAGTAATGTGTGCTAGTTTTTTTTTTTGGTTTGTTTTTTTAAATTGTTTGTTTTTGTTTGTTTGTTTTAGGGATGCAAAGGCAGGCAAGAAGTAAAAAGAAAAATAAATAATGTCCTTGGCTTCTCACATGTTTCCAGGAGTCAAATCATAGTAATCTAATATCTCTTCCTATTCTAATAAGTACCTTCAGCAGGAATGCGGGTCATATGAGAACTGATTTGATTTTAGAGCCAGCTTCAAATGGCCATTCAAAACACTGCAGTTTAAGTTCCACTCTGGCTCAATTTTTCAACCCCAGAGACTGATGCTCAGTGGCAGGTCAGGTGTGTAAACCAGATTTTACTCTTGATTTGCTCAGCAACCAATTTGTAAGTTATTTCATCCACGCAGGAAACATTCACATCTGGAAGTTATAGTATTTGCAAACCAGCAATCTCTCTAACTTTGACATTGAGGTCTATGGACCTTGACTTGGCTTTGGATTCAGCCCCAAGAGGCTATTTGAGGAACTGCAGTTTTGGGGACTTCAGCACTGGCTTTGTTTATCAATTTTTGACTGTCAAGTTTCTGTATTGCATTATTCTGACCACCAGTAGTCTACCATTGTCCCATACCAAACTACTGGTTAGTTGTTGGTTGAAATATTTCACTCAGTCATGTTCCTCTGCTAGAAGAAAAAAGTACAAAAGATCATCAAAGTCTGTAAGATTCAACCTCTGTTGACAATGTTGTTAAGATATTTGTGTCTGGAGCAAGGTGGTTCACCAGCTGATCAGCATAGCCATTTTGAAGGCAAGTTATCACAAAATAAACAAAAAACTCCCAAAACAAATATGATGACCACATTTAAACATCTGTGTTAAGCTATAATTGGTATCTTTTGTACAGTCCTTTAAGTCTGAGTCAATATAGCAGTAATGGAAATGCTGGAACACAGATGATGCTCTCAAAGCTTAAAAGAAGGCATCTGATGTGAAAAACATGAAGTCATTTGTCAGCAGTGGAAAAAGAGATGGGCAGGTTGGAAACATGCAATACACAAAGCATAAAGGCTGCATTGAATGAGAAAAACATTTTCACAGTCTCATCTAAATGTCAGTCGCAGTTTGTCATCCTGTAGTCTGAGACTGTCCTATTGAAATCATTTTATGTCACTTAATTCTTTTTCCGACTCCTTTGTCCTTTGTTTTCGCTCATTTCTCTGAGATCTCTCCCTCTCTGCTTTTTATGATTTAGCTCTTTCTATATACTGCACATCTGTATATTTTATCTACTATCTTTGCTTTCTTCCTGTAGTTCTGTGAAGCAGCCATTCCCCCTTTGTCCAGGCCCATATTATTAAATTACCAATTGTGTTGCCTTTTGTTTTTTTGGACTGTCATTGGGTTGTACACCATGAATTCACATTAACTCAATGCATGAGGGTATATGTACTTCATCAGGTGGGAGCTGGACTGTTAAGTAAATATTATGACATCTCCTCCAGCTGATTCCAAGAACAACATGTCTACATGAGAAGACAGCGATCTGCTACACTATATTAACTTTATTTTCATTCAGACAAAGAGAATCTGAAAATAGAGCCAAAACTGCAGCTGCACCTCATGTTGCAGTTAGACATAATGGCTGAGATTTTGAATTTAGGTCTACCAATATTCAGTGTTGAAAGATTTATGGTTAAATGGATAGTATACTGTTTTCTTTGATGCCACGAGAGAATGAATGATCTCTGGTGTAATTCTGTCAGTCTTTCATTAGATATACTGACTGACCTCTGACTCCTGTCTGCTGACCTCCTCGAAAGGGTTTGGATCTCGGGTGACACTCACCCAGCAAGCATGGTAAAAGTGAAATAGTTATCATTTAGTGTGCAGAGGAGTGATTGGCTGGGCTTTGCTTTGATGCTTAATTAATTCTGCATTTTTTGGGTTTGCACTTTTCTCCAGGTTTTTGAAAATCCTGTTCCAAACAGTTTTAATGTATGTGTGCGCATCATGTGTTGTTGTACCTTAAGGCCTGATAATCCAATTCTCAGCTGGCCATAACCTCCAGGGTGTGCGGTCGCCATGATGGCTGCTGAGTCTGTGTGTGATGTGTGACATTCCTGCCATACCAGCCTTAGTCACGCAGACTAGGAGACGCGCACACAAAGAGAAAGAGTGGAGACGGGGTTATAAAAGGAAAGAAAGCTCAACTTTTAATTTGAAAGTCACAAACTTGAACCCTAAAATAGCCAGTGTATCAATGCTGCCATGTTTAATTTTCTCACAAAAAAAAGCTTGGTTTAAATTCAGTGATTTCCATGTGTGGAAACAAAGGAGTTAGAGTTAAAGAGGCAGTTGATGGAAAAGACAAGAAGGTAAAGTAGTAATTGTTTAAAAAAAAAGGATTTAAGGTGCTGCTGTGCTGCTGCAGTGGTTAGCACCAGGAGGGTTCTGGGTTTTTGAATGCTCTGGCCAGCTGGTGCCTTTCTGTGTGGAGTTTGCATGCTCTCCCCTTGCATGGGGAGATGCACGGGTTCTTTCTGAGTACTCCGGCTTCCTCCCACAGTCCAAAGACATGCATGTTAGTTGAACTACTAATTCTAAATTGTCTGTAGTTGTGAATGTGGGCGTGATTGGTTGTCTGTCCCTCTCTCTCTGTTTTAGCCCTGCGATAGACTGATGACCTGTTCAGGGTGTACCCTGCCTCTCACTCATAGCCATAAACTCTCCCACAACCCTTAACTGGATATGTCCTTAAGAAAATGGATGGATGGCTGGAGTTCTTCTTACAGAATGTACAGTGTACTTTAAATCATTGTTGAAGTGTTAAAAACTGCAGTTCCACATTTGGCTACTTGAGGCTGGCTAAAGAAGGGAGTCTTATGACTTATGACCCAGTGTGTAAGTCAAGTCAAGTCAAGTCAAGTTTATTTATAAAGCACATTTAAAACAACGACGTTGACCAAAGTGCTGTACAAGATCTGTAACCCCAAGGACTATACTAAATAAAAATAAAAATATATAAATAAATAAATAAAATAATAAAATAAAAATAAATAAATAAAAACATTAAGAACAATAAATAACATAAGAAAATTAAAAATTAAAACGTTTAAAACAAGTACCATAAAATACCATAAAACAATCATCTAAAAGGAGGTAGCACTGCAGCCAAATGCCAAGGAAAAGAAATGTGTTTTTAATAGAGATTTAAATGTGTGTATCGTCTGAGCTGTGCGGATATGGAGAGGTAGATCGTTCCATAGCTTTGGTGCTGCTGCTGCAAAAGCTCGATCACCTCTCTGTTTTAGTCTAGTTTTAGGCCTCTGTAAGAGCAGCTGGTTCGATGACCTCAGAGCTCTTACAGGGGTGTGACAGTGAAGCAGCTCAGACAGATACAAAGGTGCCAGTCCGTTTAAGGCTTTAAAAGTAAGCAATAAAATCTTAAAATCGATTCTAAAACGGACAGGGAGCCAGTGAAGGGATGACAGGACTGGGGTAATGTGTTCATGCTTTTTTAAACCGGTTAAAAGACGAGCTGCCGCATTCTGGACTACCTGCAGGCGGCGCACAGATGATTGATCTATGCCAAAGTACAGAGAATTACAGTAGTCCAGGCGGGAAGTAATAAAAGCATGAATAACTTTTTCCAGGTCCTGCTGTGGGAGATAAGGTTTTACCTTGGCAATGACTCTGAGTTGGTAAAAACTGATTTTGGTAACAGCACTTACTTGCTTCTCCATTTTAAAACTACTATCTAAAATGACACCCAGATTTTTCACAGCATCACGACAGTGAGGAGCCAAATGACTCGGAGTGCCAGAGGAGTAGCTTGAGGGGTCAAATTTACCAAAGCATATGACCTCGGTTTTGCTTTCATTAAGATTTAGGAAATTGTTTCTCATCCAGGACTTGATGTCACTTAGACAGTTCAGCAGGGGTTCCCATGGATCTCTGCTGTTCAGTTTGATGGGCATATACACCTGGATGTCGTCAGCAAAACAGTGGAAACAAATATTATGTTTCCTAAAAATCGACCCTAGAGGCAACATATACAATGAGAAAAGAATTGGGCCCAGAATGGACCCCTGAGGCACTCCACAAGAAAGCTTTGCTGTGGTAGAAAAACAGTTTCCTAGATGGACAGAGAAACTTCTATCAGTAAGATAAGATCTGAACCAAGTCAGAACCGTGCCTTTAATGCCAATTTCATGTTCTAGGCGGGATAGAAGGATCTTGTGGTCCACAGTGTCAAAGGCAGCTGACAGGTCTAGAAGTACTAAAACTGCAGGACTACCAGAGTCCACAGTTAAAAGCAGATCGTTAAAAACTCTTAAAAAGGGAACTGTCCAACTTAGGCCTCAGTCGCACAGGCCAAGAAATATCTCTGGAACCTCTTCTTGCAAATCATTGCTCTTACCGGCTGGCTGGTTTCAAAGAGGGCGCTACACTAAAAACCTCTTTGCAATGGCTTTGGTCACTAGCAGATTGCTGCAGCTGCCTGTAGTTTGCATGAAAGGCACCAATTTGTCTGCAACCACTTACCAACCACTCACCAACCAGTAGTGAAACTTGAGAAAGTGTGACACAAACTGGAAACGGAGAACGTTCACCTTGATAGTAAAAGTTGTGCCTTCTGAAATGAGTTGTTGCAGTGATGAGGCATAATTTTTACTTTTTGAATTCTTTGACATCTATGTGCTGTGGTTTTGGAGAAAAGATAACGGGGGGGGGGGGGGGGGGGGGGTTGTTTTTGTGGTTTTGTTTTTTAAATCAAAATATTTGTTGATGCGAGTCTGTTACAATGATTAATTTCTTCATCTCATGATTACCAACACTTTGGAGAGAAATTTTATAAAACACATTACATATTTTGCTAGCATAATTTTAGGGTTAAAGTTAGGATGATGGTCATGATGATGACTTAAACCTCAGAAGGTGAAATGGTTATACTACAAGACAAAAATTTGGCTATCCTATTACCCAGTAAGTACATTTTAAGTTAGCTACTTATTATGAATTAACTAGCTAGCTATTGTTACAGTTGGTTGATAGTTCGTTAGCACTCTTTAGTTCAATACACCTGTATTAAGAGAAACTAAGATGGTACTGGCTATAATTCCATACACGAGGCTTCAGAAAAACAAACCACAAACCAGTGGGTGACATCAAGGTTGTTACATTCATTTTTATACACACTGTGGTTGTGTATTTTTCATCAAACAAACCAGAATAGCCAGAAATCTCAAGTGCATTTTCAAACAACTGTGGGCCTCTGCTCCATTCAAATAAAACTGTTTGCATGGACCCAGAATATTCCTGTTTGCTTAATTTTCTGCTATACAGCCAACTGATAGAGCAAATCAAACTGGAGAAAACTAGATCTCAGAACATTAGAGTCTGTTTTATAATTCACAACAAAGATCCAAACACACACACACACACACACACACACTTCTCAGTGGTCAGATTTATAACATCCTCCAACATAACAGATGACAAACGCCGCATAGTTGTGCATAGTTGTGTGAGTGGGAAGATGAATGGTGTAGCTATAAAACAACACACAGAGAACGCTGCTGGCATTTTAGCCTATATCTCACCCAGCCTTGCTATGTGCCTGCTGCCAGATCAGATGGTGCTTTTTGTTGTACCACTATCACTATATGAGCTTGCAGTGTTTATGGTCCTTGGTGTTCAGTTTGCTGGCTCATTAGCTCCATACAAGTTTTTTGTTTTTTTTGTAAACCAGAGAATTTGTTGACAGATCTGAAAACTTGTAGAACAACATGCAACAGCTTGGCAACACTGATCTGATTACAGTCAAACCTGTCTTCATAATCCAGCAGGTTTGTGTCCTCAGTAGTATTAAGCTCATCTTCTGCGCTCTCTACCAAATATCTCTTTATTGATTTAAAGTGCTCCGAGGTATCCAGCTCACGTTTACTGCTCTGTCTTATAAAAACTACATCCTTCTTCCATTGGATGGATAACCACCTCTTAAATCAAAGCCATAAAAAGCTCTTATTTCTTACATTTTCCACTCAAATCTTTCCTTTCTTCCTCATCTGTTTTTTTTCTTACTCTTTTGCCCTGACAGATCATTTCATCCACTTTCCTCAATATCATTTCCCCCTTTTTAATAACTTTTGCTCAAAAGCTTCTGAAATATAATGTTCACAGCTGACTAAAAGGAAGAATTGCTGCCCACCAAAGTGCTGTGCAATGAGCTTTTCCACACTTACTCAGAAAACCAGCAAGAGGTCTGGGCTAAGGCGAAAAGTATTTTCACAACTCTTTCCTGCAAGTCATGGCTCTTGCTGGTCACCCAACTTGTATCCTTCACTTATGTGTCACAGGGAGAGCTGGTTTGGAGCCAGAATCATGTTTTAGGACAGAACCTACAAGATATCATTTTAACTTTTCTTCTGAAAACACTTTGGACATTCATTTATCAGTGACGATGTAGAAAAGTAGGTCACATATAATACATAACAAGCAGATTTCCAGTAGTCACTTTGCAACGACAGAATTTACACATCCCACGAGCATCTGTTTAACACTGCAGACTAAAAAAAGAGGCGGCTGGTGGACGCAAGGCTGAACTCAATGTTCACACTGCAAGCAACACCATTATCAAGTCAGAGAAAGTCAATTCACTTCCCACATCAAGTCAGCCAACGTGCGGACGACAAACACATTTGAAGAAATGAAAGAAATTAAAATGTACAAACTAAACTTTCTGTGACGTCTGCGTGTCAGAAACTATTATTTGACATACTTATTTGGTCTAATTATTGTTTACCAAACGTTAGTTTTGCCATTGAAAAGTAGATATTAGGTCAATTTCTACATCTGAGAGAAGAAACATAATTAAATCAGTATGTGAAATGTGGTGTGCTCTAACTCTCTAAATGTGCTCTAAATGGTTTGCAGTGTGGTTAATGGTTATTTGTACACCTAGTATTGATCCCATAAAGGGCAGCCAATGTAAAATCTTTGTCAAATCAAACATGCGGATGATAAAGAATGTGATTTCCATACTGGATCGGTCAGGGTCAGGTTAATTGCAACCGCCTCCGTTGCTGTTGGCCAACAGGGTGCTGGTGGAAACTGTGCTATACACTTGGCCGAAGACAAAGGAAGTGGAGAGGGGGAAGATGAGTTTGGAGGGAGCGAGAGAGAAGGAAAGGCAGGAGTGTGGAGATGAGAGTAGGAACTCTAAATGTAGAGACTATGACTGGATAAGGGAGAGAACTGGCTGATATGATGAAGAGAAGGAAGGTAGATTGGTGTATTGTGTGCAGAAAACCAGGTGAAAGGGAAGCAAGATCAGAAGCACTGGGTGGATTCAAACTGTTCTACCATGCTGTAGAAAGGAAGAGATATGGAGTAGGGGTAATCTTGAAGGAAGAGTATATGAATAGTGTTGTGGAGGTAAAGTGAAGGATCATGAGTTTGAAGCTGGAAAGCAAGGGGGTGATGTTGAATGTTGTTAATGCATATACCCCACAGGTTGCACTTCAGTTGAAAGAGAAAGAGGAATTCTAGAGTAAGTTGAATGAAGTGGTAAAAGTGTCCCCACAGCGGAGAGAGGGCGATTGGAGCAGACTTCAATGGACATGTAGATGAAGGGAACAGAGGTGTTGAGACATTGGGTAGGTATGGTGCTAATGAGAGAAACACAGAAGGACAGATAGTAGTGAATTTTGCAGGACATATATGAGGACAGCAAACAGCGGTGAGGTGTGCAGTAGGAGTGACAGATGGGTTCAAAGTGGGGGTGGGATTACATCAGGGATTGGCTCTGAGCTCCTTCTTGTTTGTAGTGATGATGGAGAGGCGGACAGATAAGATCAGGCAGGAGTCTCAGTGGACTACGATGTTTCCATATGGCATTGTGATCTGTAGTGAGAGTAGGGAGAAGGTGGAAGAGAGCCTGGAGAGGTGGAGGTATGCTCTGGAGAGAAGAGGAATGAAAATCAGTGGAAGGAAGAATACATGTGGAGGAGAGGGAGACAGGTGTAACAGTGAAGATCCAAGGAGCAGAGGCAGTGAAGGTGGATGAGTTTAAATACCCAGTTCCAACCATCCAAAGCAAATGGACAGTACACAAGAGAGATGAAGGTGAGTAGGAAGAGAGTAGGAAGGGTGGAGTGGGTTGAGATGAGTATTGGGGTGCTATGATGTATGGTTTACTGGTCAGAATTTAATCAAACTTACACACAATCATCACCTAATGGAGCTACACTCACATTCTGCTCAAGGTCAAGGTCAGTTTCACATGTGTCATTCTGAATGGACTTTAATTTTCATACTTTGTGCAATACAGCTTTATACAACATTAATCTAAGTGTAGCTTGCAGTTTGGTTTTTTCAAAAAAACTCAGATGTGTCCGATTTCTCAGACTGTGCATATTTATACCGTGCACACACGCTAAGATTAAAGATTTAGCATTCGTTAAAAGGCCAATCTCCTCGGGCATTTCTGAGTCAGCGTGAGTGATTTAGTGCCGACTGTGGTGAGAGAAAAAGCTTGCCAGAGAGATACCATCAGTTCTACCTGCAGATTTAGAGCCCATCCTACTGCATTATTTCATTATCTCACTCTCTGTTTCTCTCTTTAACATTAACCTTTTATATGATAGATCATTTGTTTGCCTTCCCTCTTCCCTCTGACTCTCCCTTTGTCTCCCTCCCTCCATCTTCTCCATCCCAAGTAACAAACCAGACATTTCTTGCTCGCAGAATTATTCAGTGTAGGGTCAAGCTGGTCCTTCTGCCCACAGCTAAATTTCACCTCCTGGGAAGGAATGATGAGCTCTTGAATGCTTTTGCAGTCTTGCACACAGGCAATGTTTCCCACTTAGCTCTGTAGCTCTTTGTAGGTATGACCTTTCCCAAGCAATATCCTCACTGACTCAGACTGCAGCTAATAATTCACATTCGGGGAGTTTATAGCAGTTCAGTGGTATGTTTATATTTCTAACAAACTAAACATTTATTTGTGAATTTCCTTTATTTTGTGCTATTGAGACCAACTCCATTTCCTGAAGTATGTGATAATAAATAGGAGCGGAAGAAGCTTTTTTTTTTTCGTCATTCAGTGCAAACTAACTTGCTTTAGATACATTGTTTGACAAGGCAGCTGAGTCACACTGACCTGGCTGAGGTTAGCAAGCCTGTAATTAACTGAAAAGAGAGTTGCTGGACATTCCCTATCAACAAATCACAGACATAATGGCTACATTAGTAGCATCTCAAACACGGAGATAGGAGACACAGTGCTGCATTTGTCTGGAATGCGGCAACAGCCCAGATAAGGAGAAGGTTTGGACGAGTTACAAAGAGAGCCCAGGCTGAGCACTAATCATATCTGTGTCTTTTTCTCCTTTCTTTCCCACACCAGACTCCTTATTTCTCTGTGCCATTAGTCACATCCTACGCTCTTACTTCAGGCCTTCTTCTTTCTTCTGTCATCTCCTCCGCTTTTACTCTCTTTACCTCCTTAATGTGTTGAACTGAAAGTCGTTCTCCCACTCTTGGTTGAGCTGACAGAGAAGTAGGAAATGCCCTGTGATACCCCCAGCTCACAGTATGAATCCAACTGTAGGAGCAGGCTTCATGTTGGCATGAGTTATATTCTTGTTTCTGCCCACATACTGCTTGATGCCCTTGTGCTAATCATACTGCAATGCAAAGGTACAGTAACTAATGGCTGCCCACTCACACCGATAAACACACAATCATAGATGAATGATGTGATTTGATGTTTAAGATTGCCTGCGTTATAGGTCAGGACATTGTGGCACATTTAGGCTATTTCCCTCTTCTTTATCCTTTCGATCTTTGGCTTTTAATCTGTGTTCAATCATCAGGCTTTTTATTTTGAAACATCTTCCACAGGTAATTCTGAGGTCAGCGCTTGGCATGCAGTGCCTGAGCAGCACTGGCTAATCATGTGTGCACATACACATAGAACTACATGAACTTGTGGGTCTGTACCCGCAGCTGGAGTCTGCACATTGTGTTGGGGGAAAACATTAGTAAATCCTACCTAAGCAGACCACTTCCTCTTCACCCTAAAGCCCTGTAGGTAATGAGATGAGAGGTTATGGGCGGGATGGGAGGCACTTCGGAATGGAGAAGCTCTAGATGTCATGAGTAAACATCCGTGGGAACACAAGCTTAATTGATGTCATTTAAATTTTATTTGCAATATTGCACACAATACTTTACTGCCAGTGGAAACACTAATTTGCATTTGAGTGGCATTCTGCTATAATCTGACTGCAAGCACAAGATTAGATAGGAATTTTGCATTCAGCTACTGTCATGTGCAAAAGTGACCAGTTTAAATGTGAATGCCTGCTTTTGCTTTGAAGTTCAAAGTCATGAGAAATTTTCTGACTTTCCTCTCAGTGTCTTTACGCACTTCGGGCCTCAGCACTTGGTGACCCCCGCTCTGTAACGTTACATGGTCTGCATCTTCATGCGGGAGTTGCAGTGGCTCATAAATGCTTCCACTTTGCAATAATATCACTTACAGTTAATTGTGGAATATCTAGAGAGAAGAAATTTTACAAGCTTACTTGTTGCAGTGCTGGTATCCTATTACAGTGAATTCAATCCAAAATTGTAGCAAGGTACAGGAGAACTAGGCTAAGACTCTGCAGTCATAACATGACAGCGCCATTTTGAATGTATTTCCTATCAAATTCATGCTTGCACCATTTTTTTTTTCCAAAACTGTCCAATGATGGAAGTCATGGTACCTAAAAAAAAGGAGATTTCAAATATGCTTGAAACTTAGTATTGTAACCCAAAATTCAATCTTTTCCTAAAAACGCAGCTTTAGTGCTTATCCATATATAAACAGCGAGTAACAACAAAAGTAAGCAGCAAGTGAAAATGATTGTGAAGTGTAAAACCATTTGTCCTGTATGTGCTTTGAACCACAGTCTCCTTGGTTAAAAAAAAAAAATCTTTGCCTTAAGCAGCCGCCTCTTCTCGCCTTAAGTCAATAGTGTGATCGCAGTTTATGAAATAAAATTCTAAGATGTATGCTGTTATGCCAACACACTGAATGTTTAGTGGCTATAATGAGAAGAGAAGAAAGGAGAGCATAGGGAGACAGGACAAAATGCACACTATGGGAGAACATAGACAAATGCAGCAGTGCTAAAACATATGCGGAGTGTAAAGGCACAAGTCAAGAAAAGAGCTCAGTGCAGCTCCCCAGCAGCCTGAGTCTAATGCAGGATAACTAAGGGATGATTCAGGGTCACCTGATCCAGGTCTAACTATAAGTGTTACCATAAAGGAAAGTTTTAAGCCTAATCTTAAAAGTAGAGACAGAGTCTGTCTCCTGAATCCAATCTAGTAGCTTAGAAACTTTGGGTTGTTGTGTGTTTGGCTGTCAGAATCGCGGACTGAAGCTGTACCGAATTTCGACGGGACACCAGAGGCACCTGTGGTGTGACATGATCTTCCATGGATAATCCCTTTGGATAGCATGACAAACTATTCCAAAATGCAAGTAGACTTGCTGTGGGCAATGAAAAGCAAAACAAATGTACATTATCACAAGCAAAATTATACTTTTCCAGGTGTCATGGTGGCTCAGTGGATGAGCAGGTGACCATATGCAGCTCATGCTTGCAGTGCGGCAGCCCAGGTTCGTGTCTGGCTTGTGGCCCTTTCCCGTCTTCTCCTATATCTCTCTCTTCACTGTGCACTAATAAAGCCAAAAAATATCTTAAAAAAAAACACCATCATTTCCAGTGTTGGAAATGTTTCTCCACATGTCTTTTAAATACTGTATGGAATAACATCCTTTTATTTCAAAATTGGATGTTGACCCCACATCTTCACTCATCAGTAAAGACTCATGTTAAATGTGCTCAGTTATATTTCAGTCTTCCTTACCATTTGACTTTAGCTCAGTGGACACTTTGTGCACATCCTTTCTTCAGAAGAGGAAAAGAGAGACAAGCCTGAATGCTGGAACCAAACACTCTCCGTCTTAACATCTCCTGGGTCAGAGCCAGCACACTGTCAAATCTTTGAGCTTCAAGCATACCATTAAAGTATGCAACACCTTTTCCAGTGCCAAGTTTGTCATATGGAAAAACCCTGATGAGCCAGCATCCTGGTTCTGATTAATACTTTTTAATAGCGCAGCACGATGCAGGTATCCCATTGTGACTGACATTTTACATTAGTACACCTCCTAACAACTGCATCTAACTCAACAGAAATGCAACTGTGTAATGCTGCCGGCAAACATTTTCTGTTGCTCCAGTGAAACCAGCATTGAAAGTCTGAATGCTAGAATGCAATACTTGTTGAGATGAGTATATTTTGTGGTGAAAGAGATGCCAGCTGAGGACAAGGCAGAGCAGCGCAGAGGAGAGCTGGCTGTTAGCAGACATAATGGGAACCAGACCTGCTGGCAGAGAGGTAATTAAACTGCATAGCACAGTGGCGTCACCACTCATAAACTCCTCGAAAAGTTTTTACCTCCTAACTCTTTTCCGATTGGCTTCCATGTTGATCTATGTCTAAAAGCAATAAAACTGAATCGTGTGTCAGGATTCAGCTTATTTCAGTTTAATATCATTAATGATGTGGGGAAAGTAGCATATTGAATACCTTAATGAAGACTGAGAACTTGTGTGTTGAACATTTGCTATTGTTCCTCAATTTTATGTCCTTGTTTGACTTCACCATTTTTTTTTTTTTTGTTCATCATCCTAAAGTGTCAGATGCGAATTATATAAAATATTACTTAGTCCAAGGAATATAGTGATATCAGATACAAATTAAATACTGCATTGCAACTTCAGCTGTACTTTATTTCAAGCCAATATTTTTTTCCATTTTGGATATTATTAAAGCTGAACCATGTTTTTTAGAATAGCATTGGATCAAATGATTAAACATAAGAGCAATTATTTGTAGTGATAAACCCACAGAGTATCATCAAATAATTTAGTAGTCCCTTCAGGTCTATGCAGCCTTTTAATTCATCGTCCTTTAACTTGTTTTAGGCCCCGTTTACACGGCGTCGTTTTGATGCGTTTCAGCCTTCCGTTTACACGATAGCGTTTCAGAAACGATCTGTGTTTACACGATGACACGTGAAACGATGTAGTTCCCATGCCAAGCCACAAGTTGGCGTTGGTTTTCTCTTTGCAAAGCTTGTTTACGCAAGATGTGCATGCGTGGAGTGACACAGTAGGAAGCACTTGTTCATTACTTCAAAACAGCCAATGTGTGAACTGACGATGAGGTTGGATCACTGGTGCACACAGCGCTGAATTACAAAATGGTAAAAACACAAGAAAAGCATAAGAAGCACTCGTGAATCCACGAGCACTGTTTATCAATTTGCCTATGCGCGGAAAACTGTGGCTGTCGCAACCATAGTGCACATGTGCATACACCGCAGTAGCAGTTGTACACATTTACACATATAGTAGTTACTTTAAAGTAAATTGCAATATGCAGAGTTACACAAGCCATATTTGGGTCTTTGGCTAGCTGTAAATATGGTATGTTGCCACCTCTGAGTGGGACACAGCATCCAGTTTAACCCCCTTATTAAAACTGCCTTCTAACTTTCCCTTTAGGTTCAAATATATATTTGCTTCTCTTGACAGGAAATGCTGATTGTAAGTTTAACCTCAGTCACTTGCACTTTTCTTCCCTTTACTACCATAAAAGTGAGAGCCTACTGTTGCATCCAAAGCTCTGTGTGTGTAAGCCTGTCACCATGATGAGGGTGTCAGGGTTCAAGGGGCATCAGAGGGGTGCAGGTCACGACCTGTTGTCTCATGCTCTAATTGTGATTGTCATGTTAATGGAAAGGGAAGGGGCTGGAGAAGTAGTCAGCTAACATAAATTGTAATGATAGATACTGGGGCGTGAGTATGAGTGTCTGTTTGTGTGGGAGTGTGCACATGTTTCTGCTCTATCTGTGTGTCTGTCAGCGTGTGTGCGTGTGTGAGAGAGAGAGAGAAAGAGAGATCAAGCTAGAGAGAAGGTTTTGTGTGTTTGGGGGCGGAAGAGAGTGAGTTATTTTGTCCCGGGGCAAACGGAAACCATTGTTTAAGCCACAGCTCTTGTCTTATAAGTGTTTGCTGTTGTGGGAATGCTGTGGTTTTGGAGTCACAGAACAAGAACCTAGTGTCGCACTAACAGAGAAACAAAGTAAGTAGGGGGAAGATATCAGATGGAGGGAAGAGGAAAGGAAGAGAGGGAAGGTTAGAGCTACAGAAACAAAATACTTTGAATGAGAAAAGTGTAAGACAGAACCGAAATAATTTGTGGGAGTACATTCAAAAGACAGACATTCAAAATGACAGAGAAAATGGAGAACAGACAAGAAAGAAAGTTATTCCTCCCATGCCTGTCATCTTTCTCGACCTCGGGCCGTGCGTATCCTCAGGCCAGCCCGTCGTTGGAATTTACAGTCCGATGGGCCTGCCTGCTAATAAAACACATGTGGGCTTGTAGAGGAATGGGGAGGGACAGGGGCCTGTGAACAGCCTCTCTCTGTATCCATGCACTTACAGTATAGCATGTGCACACACACACATACATGCAAAGCAACATTTATATTTATCTGTTCATGCATATGGATGCTTATAACCACAGTAAGTACTGGGAAGGATTCTGTTTCTTTGTCTGTTAATGCTGCTGCAATTTGTTGTAATGAATATGTAGTTATAGCATTCAGTATTGTGTACATTGTATACAGTAGTTGCCAGTTTCATTAAGTGCACTTATAGTGGTCTTACAAATGCTATTGGGTGCAACCATGTTATATATATACCACTCTAAACAATTGAATTTCCTGTTAAAGCATCAACATATACACATACAATAATGCTTTAGAGTGGACTGTCTGAATCTTCCCTTTACCAATGATTTTTAAATACTTTAAAAAAAAATCTGCCCTGGGCTCATGTAAAGCTCTATTCCCAATTTGTACAGTGAATCATTGGGAGATTAGGCTACAAATGTTCCACACATGTAATTGATTTCTGCAGCAGGCAGAGCATTGAACAATAGCCAAAGCAAAGTGGCCTAATAGTCCAAATGAAATCATTCCTGTGTGCTGGTAACAAATAACTGACATGAAAAAACACATGCAACTCACAAAACCGGGTCTCACTGTTTACCCTGCTAATCGTAAATGCAAGAGATCTCCATCTTGCTGCTCCTCTGGTTTTTTTCCTCTTTTCGTCTTCTCCTGCTATATCCCCCTTCTCTCTCTAATTCATCCCCCAGCTGTCCACAAAATACTTCCTTGCCATACAGAAATGCTCAAACATTATCCCCGCTGTAAAAAAAAAAAAAAAAAAGCTTGCAATTAAAAGGTTTTATATGCTTGTCTTAAGAGGACTGTGCGCCCAGCAGAGGAAAAGAGACAGCATGCATGTTTGTGTCATGCGTGCGGTATGGTCCTGCTTCCAACTGGGCCCCTTCTCAGTTTTGTGAGACTCCAGGGGGTCGAGAAGAGAGAGACAAAGATAGAAAGCCCTGTCACCAAAACCTCTCCAACGCAGGCTCTCTCCTCATTAATCTACAGTCCTAAGGGAGACTGCAGAAATCCGTTAAAGAAATATGCTCAACTTGGAACACTGGTCAACATTTCTATCAAACAATAAGACACCGAGTCATCTATGTGTCCAACACAGATCATTCACTTAGAGCGAAACAAACAGTATCTGGATAGAGGGGTTTGGCTCAGCTCCAGGGCTTATTGCTTGGTTGAGGATAATCTGTCCTTTGCTTCATTATTTGTACTTTCAGGATGTCCTATATACAAATTAGATAAAACTAAAAACCTTTTGTATAATACCATTAGCTTAAATTTATGCTACAAATGCACTAAAGGTCTCTACTATACAATGATGTACTCGTGCTTTCCTTGGACTGTATTTCTGTGGTTTATATACTTTAATTGAAAGTTTATGTGATTACTTGTTTCATGAGCTACAGTTGTTGAGTTTTGTCAAACTTCTGACAGCAGCCTTTTGACTTAATGTGTTTTCATACCGAGATATAATCTACTACGTTACACTGGGAGGATATAAACAAACAGAGAGAGAGTACTTCCAAAACTTGTCTATTCTTTTTTTCTTAAACATACATGCAAGGGGGATGGGTTGCATCTGGGGGTCAAATTGAGGCTAAGTCTGCATATTATTAGGTTGGAAGCAGATAATTATCCTGGCCTGGGGAAGGGTAGCCTAGATACAGTCCTCACGTGTAGATATTAGACATCTAATCGGTCAGTTTTTTATTTATTTTTTTTAATCTGAAAAATATGTATAAATGAAACATGGAGAGAAACTATAGGTAGCTGTGGGTGGAGAGAATTTGTACTGTTCCAGGGCCGTCCCAGTAATTGTACAATATCAGGATGTCACATCAGTAGAGGCAGGGGCTGGGTGGTCATTTGCTCACTGTCTGTGTATTTTCTTTGTGCATAATCTGTGATAATGAGCTGAAAAAAAGCAAGCAAGTCTGTTGCTTATGTAGGACATGGAGAAGAGCCATTATATTCATTCATCTTCATAGCTGGATATGACTAAGATGAGTCACTCAGGGGAATCTTCCTCATTAAAACATAGACTCGATTTCTTAGCAATGTTGTGAAGGCAGATTTTACATTTTTGTCCTGTATCCCACGATGAGTTGAAGCTATTTTGCAGGACCCAGGAGACACGGGTCTGTGAACTGACTTTTGACCCACTATTGTTTCCGGTCACTCTGACAGCAAACCTCCAGGGACTCATAGGGAGTCTTTACTTTGCATGTAAAAATGGAAACGGGTATTAAGTTCAGGAAACCTCCTTCTCTAAATTATATCAGCTGTAGCCTTTCAGCATTTATCAGTTTATCAGTCTGCTAGTAATGGGATGTTTAGGTGTCTTTAGCCAGAACCTCAAAAAAAAACAAAAATCCTCCATTGTTATATATTTTTATGTTATATTTAGAGTTGTCAAAAATGACCAGTGTGGTGCATGAAGCATACATGGAGGCAGAAATAATCTTCATCCTGTGTGTGGATTACTTACTGTTTTCACCACACAACAGTTCTCTCTCTAGATTTGCATGTCCTGGGAGAAAAAAAGTGAATACTTTTATTTATTTATTTTGAATATAATCAGAGAATATAGAGGAAACTTGATAACCCACCCAAATAACATTAAAGCTAGGCCCATGTCTACTGTGCAGATAACTGGAAACATCCATACTCTGCTTCAGGAACAACTGCTATATATCCCAACAATACAAAACAATTTTTGATTATTATTTTTATTATGAGAATCATTATTGTTCCAGCAAAGAAATATTAATAGCACATAATGCTTTTGGTGTGTAAAGGACTGTTCTTTAAAAACATTCTCGCATCTCCATCCAGCATAATCAGATAATGTCCTGCTATAAACAGTTTCAGAAATGCACACTTGCTCTTTGATAGCCTGAATTTGAATGTGTGCGGCCAGTTTTACACATGCACTGAGGGTATGCAATAAACAGAAATGATGCTATCTAGTTAACATGGGGAAACTCATGCACTATTGTTGTGAAATGCTAACGGAGCTGATCCACAGAAGCTTAGGCCTCATAATGTAAAAGAGAGAAACAACCTACTCCTTCGAGTACTCAGGCTCTCACTGTGACAGAACGATTGTGGTACATGTCATTTGGACAGAGATAAATGATTTATGGATAATAAAGTTCTTATATTTAGCATATATGCTGCTTCTCTCCTTTTACGCTAGTCTTTATTCCTGTTTAGGAGCTTTGCTGTGCGTGTGCAGGGGTTTGTGTAACTGTGGTTTGCATAAATCTGTGATTGCTTTCACATCTCATCCTTGCCGCGGGGCCTGTTCCTCCCATGTCATGCTACTGTAGCATCAATAGCATGCCAACCCACACTGTTGCATATATAATTGATCACTCCTCATGGTGACGTGTGAAACCTGAGGACTTATTACCTTGATGATCTTGACTGGATACTCTCAACTGGGCTCTCTATTTGATGATGTCATGACTGCGCAATACTTTGACTGATCGACTCTTTTTACATGTGATTTGGCAGTTGTGCTACTTCTAAATCTAATTAAGAACTTTAATTTGGCATAATTCGGTTAATATTCAAGATTCAAGATTCAAGAAGTTTATTGTCATGTACACCGCAAAACACTGTGGTTATGCTGAGCAATGAAATTCTTACTTGCGACTGCTTTACAAACAATTGAAATAAGCAACTAAGTTAAAATAAAATTTAAGAACTAGTATATTAGGAAAGTAAAAGTAGAAAATAAAAATAAATAAATAATAAAGCAAGTGCAATATATACAGATATATACAGATGAAAGAAAGGCAGGTAATCACAGTTTGGTAATCAGTCAGTGGTTCAGTAGCCTGATGGCCTGTGGATAGAAACTGTTTTTTAGTCTGGTTGTTCTTGCTTTTACACTCCTGTAACGTCTGCCAGACGGCAGGAGTGTGAACAGTGTGTGCTGTGGGTGGGTACGGTCCTTGATGATGCTGTGTGCCCTCTTTATTACCCGGGTATTATAAGTGTCCTGTAGTGATGGGAAGGCAGCTCCACAGATGAATTGTGCTGTTTTGATGACACGCTGGAGAGCCTTCCTGTCCTGACTGGTGCAGTTTCCATACCACACCGTGATGGAGTTTGTCAGGATGCTCTCCACAGTGCATCTGTAAAAGTTGCTGAGGAGCTTGGGGGATAATCCGAATTTCCTCAGTTTCCTTAAGAAGAAGAGTCTCTGCTGAGCTTTCTTGACAGTCTGTGCTGTGTTGTAGGTCCAGGTGAGGTCTTCACTGATGTGGGTGCCAAGGAATTTGAAGGTCTTCACTCTCTCCACCTGAGTCCCGTTGATGAATAATGGAGCATGCTGGTCTCTTCTCTTCCTCGGGTCAATAATCATCTCCTTAGTCTTCTCTGTATTTAAGGAGAGATTATTTTCCTGGCACCAGGACACCAGCTGGGCCACCTCTTCCCTGTAAGCTGCTTCCTCTCCCCCAGTAATCAGCCCAATGACGGTGGTGTCGTCAGCAAACTTGACGATGGAGGTGTTGCTTTGGGAGGGGATGCAGTCGTAGGTGAAGAGGGTGTACAGGAGAGGACTGAGCACACAGCCTTGTGGGGTCCCAGTGCTCACTGTCTTTGTTTCTGATGTCCTGGTACCAACTCTGACTGCCTGAGGTCTGTCTGTAAGGAAGTCCAAGACCCAGCGGCAGAGGGATATAATATATTCATTCCAGTGAAAAGGGTTCAGTTATTCTTGCCGGGGTTGCTCAGATTTGGAGAGTTACCAAACAGGACATGGTAATGAGTTGCGTAATCCATGAGGATGAGGCTGGTGAACCCTGTCAAAGGTGATTTGTACAAAGGCCACTGTGGTCAGAAGAGTCAGTGCATTATCCTAATGCAGTCTCTTCAAAGAAAAGAGGTCATACTCAGTAAACTTGGAAGTTATTATTCAACTCTGACAGTCCTGAGGCGCATCTATTTAAACTAGGGGTGGGACTTTAATGCGTTAATTTCGATTAAATCATTACGGGGAAATTAACGAATTAAAAAATTTAACGCATTTTAATCGCACTTTGCACCGGAACGTTTCTCAGGGCACGGGTTCCAGTTTTTTGGGTTTTTTTGGTTCCCAGCAGGCCTTCTTTATTATTTTTCATTCCAAAAAAACGCCCAATAAACAGAATAAGTCCACTATAAAAGGTAAAACAATTATACAAAAAATGAGAGAAGCAACAGTACATGTTAACATCTTTCTTCAGAGGATATTCAAGTTGAAAATCATCACTTTAAAGGACATAAGTGATTATTCTCAGCTTGTTTTCACCCCCCATGCTAGCCAAAAAGGAGGCTGCAGTGCACTGACACTAATACAATGTGAGGCACTGTGCAAGAAGTAACAGTCAGTCCCTCATGCACAGGGAACAGTATGAACTAACTAGGTTTCAGCATGCAGATGGCCACTAGTGCACAAAACTACAATCAGAACAGAATCTACATGCTAAAATCAAATCAACTCCGATTCACTGAGAGCACTTTACAGATCTGAGGATGAAGGGACGCTCACTGAGCCACAGCACAAGGAAGCAGCTGATCACTAAGATCTGTTAAAACCCTTGCTGCACTTTGTTTTTTTCCTTCAAAATAAGTGTGTTGACATCTTTATTATGTCAGCTCTTTGGGTCATTCTCCACACATTCAGCCTTTTTATGGTCCACGTCTGCTGTTGTGGACCATAAAAAGCTTGTTTGTACAAAGATGAATGCAGAAGACCAGCATGTCCCTTCAAACTGGACTTCTACACCCCCCAAAAGTCACGGTTTACTTGCTGCTCCCTCTCAAAATGTTTGGCCATTCCTCCGATGCACAGAAAAATACTGAGGTGCATTATGACAATGAATTGGGTATTATTGATGTCACCAGAGCTGATACCTGATGCTTTTCCCCTTGGAATCAGTTCAGAAAACAGTTAAGATCCTTCTGCTGAGTGACTAATGGATTGACTTTTTTTTCACTTTAAAGTGCATCCTGTATACGGTTATTTAGAGGGTTTTGTTTAGATCAAGCGTCGCGGCTGCTACCTAGACAGAAACTGCTACATGTCTTCTTTATCCACGGGTTTCTGGAAGAGCACACGTAGGCTGCCGTGACAGACTGCTACTTCCGCTGTTTGGTTTTATACTTCCGGTTACCCAAAGTTACAGCCAGTTAATGACAAAATTCAGTCACTTTGTGCTGTAACAGGCGGCTTTATTAGTTGGAACATGAGCTCGGATTCGTTTGTCTGTTGTCGTTTGTCACTACATCAGTCTGTACATTTTTTTCAAATTATTTTATATTCTGTAAATTTGTTCTTTTTCCCCCAAATTATACTACCCAGTTGCACATCCTATTACTGTATTTTCTCCTTATGTTTTAAGTTTTCCTTTAATGTACAGCCTCTTATTTTTTTTTTTACGTTATTTTATTTATAGTGTGACACTACAGAAGGGGTGCCCAAACTTGCGGCCCGCGGGCCGCTTCCGGTCACGCCCCCTTCTGGTCCGCGAATTGATGTCAAAAATAACATACAATTTGGCCCTTTAAGTTACTTTTTTGACATTTCGCTTAACCCTCTCAGTTGGAGGGGAAGGCCTTCGTGAAGTTATTGATTCATTCATCAACCAAACTTAAATTCATATTTCTCATGTTAAATATTGAAATGTGATTAAAATGCGATTAATTTCGATTAATTAATTACAAAGCTTCTAATTAATTCGATCAATTTTTTTAATCGAGTCCCATCCCTAATTTAAATCCATCCCAGTATCGTGCACATGAAACCAATTAACGAAGCCAGAATGTGAACTGCCTCTCACATTTCAGAATGATAACATTGGCTATATCTTTGGATAAGAACCCTATTAAATCTTTAAAATACCATGACACCTACAGTGAAATCTGTAAAAACTATCAGTGCTACAGGTGCAGATGACAAGCTGACAGTTACAAGCAGAGAGCGATGTGCTTTTGCCTGAGGATGATAAGTCATCCAGAGTTCAGGCACAAATGTCTGTCTGTCTCACTGGATAAGTATCATCATGTCTTTCCGTATAATGCGAAAATCTCACTGGAGTCAAACATAAAGGGCACAGCTGAATGAGAACAAGATTTAATCTAGAAGCTCAGTGTTCCCTTTAAGGTAGAGCATGGCTGTAAACTATAGGGGTATTTGCATTCAGCTGCAGGTTGATAGAGAAAGGTGTGGAACCTCATGTGGTGTTTAAGTCAGTGTCTAAGGAATTACTAACCCATCAAGGATTTAAAACACCTCTCATATTTAACATCTCATTGTGCAGTTATGATTATTTTTTAAGGTGTTTTCACAGCAGATGTATTTAAATAACTTGCACTGGATGAACCCTGGATAAAGACATCTTTTTAGATGCGTATTCATTTTAAATATAATAACCTCTACAACATTTCTCCACATTATCTCCTTCCTGTGTAGACACATGGCTAAGTCAGGAAAGAAATAAATGTCAATAAACCCAGCATGACTCCTGAATTATTGAAGCTGGTGAGCTGGGAATGCAAACACTGTGGCGTGACATTGACATTCTGCCAAACCCAGATGTGATTGTCTGGCTATTATAACAGCAGCTACTGGGCACTGCAAGATATTACTGGCCACTGGTCTGCAGAGACCTATTAATAATTACTACTAATAGCTTATTTCTGCAGGGCAAAACTCCAGAAGGATGGGCTTAATGTGTTATGTGGAATTTTGTTAGAGTTATTATTGCTAAGTTGATTGATTGGCCTCATTAATCTCATGGTGATAATATGGACAACCATGCAACTGCATGAATTCATCTAATGTTGAGACACACTATAAAGCTCACTTAATCATAAATTCTACATGCCAGATATTTTTGGTCCACTATAAAGACTTTGCATGCAACTTGGGGCCTGTTGGAAAAATAAAGCATTTATGATTTGTAAGTCCTCTGAGCTAAACAACAAAACACCACACTAAGTGCTTTCCAGTATGTCAGTGTCTTTTAAAATCCACAAGGTCGTTACAAACATGATTAAGTTTATAGTTTAGGTATTGAAAAAATACCTGATAAAAGCCGGAGAAAGTCAATGGCTCAATATCAAGCTGCTTTGACAGCCAAGAGGCACTTTCGGACTGCAAGAAGTTTTAGTTGCTATTGGATGTAGTGCCCTTTTTTCTGTGTTTGCAGTGCAAAATCTGGGAACCATCATAATTCTTGGAATTCCATTTTTAGTGCTTTTTTTTTGTTGTTTTTTTGTCCTTAAGAATGGCTTCCTGACAGCCACCCTTCCATTGATCTGATGAAGATTCAGCCAACAGAAGATGGATAAACTGAAGGGCCAGCTGCATCTCTCGGGTCCTGTATCAGGTCTTTGCTGAATTCATCGGACTGTTCATCTGCTGTAGATAGTTTCTAGGCCTGCCACTTCTTATTTTGTCCCCCTCTTGTCCAGTTTTCTCAAAATAACGTTTATGAGACAGACAATGTTCATATCAGCTAAAACGTCTGCCGGGGGCGGGCTTATTGCGCCCTGCAACACTTCTTGTTTATACTTGAATGATTCATAGGTCAGCGTTGAGTGTGATACCAAACAAAAAACATTCATCTGAAAATGGTCAGGTACAAAGAGCTAAAAAGGCACCAATGTCCAAAGAAAAACTTTGAGAGACCTTCAGAAAACCTAAGAGCCATTCCTCAAAACCTCTTTAAAAGAATTATGAGAAAGTTTGACTCCTTGGAGGCAAAATATAATATAAAATAATATATACTCCTTCTTTAACTACTCCTTCTCGTGCTCATACACACTGGTTTAACCCCTAAAGATTTACAGGTAAGTGTAACCACAGCCAGAAAATCCACTATCAGTTGGGTTTAATCCTAATCCTTTACCCTAATTTTCCAGGTTTTTCATCTAAGAAATCAGGTTATGACAGAAATAAAATAATGATGTTATTAAAGTGCGTGTAAAAGGCAACACAGAGCACATTATCTTCTGAGGGATCTGCAATTCTTTCTCTCTTTTTTCACAAAGAGACTGCATTGCACGCTGTAATGATCTATATTTGTAATGGGAAAACTGTAAACATTTGTGGTCGTCATAGGAATAATGAGATCATAACACCCTAAGCCTTTGTGTCTCCAAATAATCACTCAATGTACAGTAAATCCACATAATGATCATGTGGCACAATTAGTCCTGAATGCACAGATTAAAAAACAAATGCTTGGCTAATCCCGTGATGCTCCTGAATTTGGACCATCACTCATCAATGTACAACAGCCCTTTTGTATTAATGAGCTCACTGTCCAACCTGGTACTATGCTTTCTCACCACTCTGCCAAACTCTTGCCTTAGTACTCACAAAAGCTCTCCAAATGTGGTTATAGTTGGCTGATGGAGTCTCTCCTCCCCATTTATAATATGCTTTATAAATAAATCTGACATTGCTTGATGTGATGGATGTGTGGTTGGAGCCATGGCATATCAGGCCAGCTGACTTGAAAAGGGCTGCGAAGATCTGAGCGTAAAATTCCCGCAGCTTTTATTTACCTAAAGCTTTGAGCTGCAGGGGGCCACGCCACCAGCACAGTTGTAATGAATGCTGCTGCAACAGCAGGCCGTTACACACATAAACACACAAGCGTGCACGGAAAAGCCAGCATACTACACACGAGAGAAAACGCGCACGAATACATGCACATGCGCATGCACATGCACACACTTGTGGTTACTCAAGCAAACGAGGTTAATCAAGCCAGCATATTTCAGCCCCCCTTCAGCTGCAACTGTTGGGAGTGCCCTCTTATTTTTACTGTGTGCCGTGCTGCTGGGTTGCTTTATTATACCTATGCCATTTTGCTTGTTGCACATTCAACTGATCTATTTTCCTGTCACATCATACCAGATAAGTTTCTGATAACCATTTAGGACTTTGTGCAGGAGACATGAAACAAACCAAATCCTATTTAGATTGGTTGGTTATGCATCACAGGTTTCATTTAACATTAGCCTGCCACTAGGCTATAGTAAAATCCAGGACCAGCTGTCACACGGTGCTATAAGTGGAAGACATGAGCTTTATTTATTTATTTATTTATGATAAAAACTCGGGACCCACACAAAATTCCTGCTGTGTGAAAGCCAGCCAGAGATCTTAAAGGGTCCCAGTGTCTCACAGAGCACATAAACATGCTGTTTAAGTCATTCCTAAATCGCCTTTGCATTTCTCATTTTGGAGCGGGTTTTAAAAAAAAAACCTAAACACAGTTACTACAGCCCCAAATGTAATACTTTAGTATGCACGGATATCTAAACTTGGCAAGTCTCTGATGCCAAGTTATACTTGTTAAATAAAGACTGGGCAGTTGTGATTTTTTTAAATGTTGCTTTTACATCCTTATGACCTTTATCCCACTCTGGCACTCCTCTGTGATAAGGTTCTGTCCTGTGTCCACTCTATATGGCCTGACAGTACGAGGGATGGAGTGAGAGCAAAAGGCCATACCTTAAGTTATCCACAATGCTCCTTTTACTCTCTTTCCATGACTAACCCCCTCCTCCTCTGGGTCTTGAGAGAATGGCTTTGCTGCTACATGAACCATGTGCTTCAGACAGCGTTGGGTTTCATTGTGACTCAATGGGCTGTGAGTAACAAGCACAGGCTTTCTGCAGGATGCATTTGGGTATTAAGTGATGACCTGGAGAAAACCAAGAGGCAAAACGAAGCTAAAGTGGAAATACCAAAAGCTGCAGTTCCCAGAGTGACCACTTGAACCTGGTTCCAAAAGTGAGCCAGTCCCCACAGATTCCCATGTTAAAACAGCCAGCTTTACAGCCGAAATGAACGTGTTTACAGCCTGGTACAAAGCCTGATGTTTTTCAAGGATTCTTTATTGTCATTCGCCTCATATTTGCATGCAGTGAAACGAAATTCTGTCCTCAGGTCCCAGTGTTGCCCATGTAGTAGTTATGACATTCAAGTAATTTAAAGAAGAATAAATATAAGTAACCATAATATGAAGAAAATATATACACATATATACATATTTGCATACCTTTATAAAACACACAATATATACACCTGTGTGTGTACATAGACACACACACACACATAACACGCAATATGTACTATATGTACAATATGTGCAATATGTACTTTGTCCCTACAGGTAATTTACCCAATCATGACAACTGTACAAAACTGATTTTTTAAAATGTATAACTCACGCATTTAACTTTTTTTAAACATGTACCTGTGACTATGGATGCACCTCAAACTTGTTAGTATTTATCCAATAACTTACCAGTCCACCCACTATCCAAATACAGTCACTTTTTGTTCCAATAAACCATCATGGCTACAGAAAAAACAGGAACTGACATCACCTGGCTATGTCAAGAAAGAAAGGCATAAGCAGATACTAGTGGGAAGCACAAGAAGAGGGAATGAAACCATTCATCTTCTTGCCTTTGTAGGATTAGGGAATGCCATTTGTGCTTTTCTTTAATTCACATTAAATAAAGAGCATTTACAAATTTTGTTATTTTGAGTTACTCAGAACTCGCATTTAAATTCATCCATGCAGGCTGGAAGTTGCAGGGTTGTGTCTGAATCAGCATGTGTTTTCGTGTTTTCTTCCCCCTCTCCTTAAGTCAACAGAAATCGGGCCAGTAAGTCAATGAATGGTGTCTTTATTCCATTTGGACGGCTTCAGCGAGAAGCTTCTCAAAAACATCTCCTAGGTGGTCTTGGTTCAAGTGCAGCCTAGAGAAGAAGTGAATTACTGACTGAAATCCGAGGTCTTTTTTTTTTATTATTATTCAAAATGACAAGATTAGCTATGGAGAAAAACAGAAAAAGTGTTTTAGGTTTCCTTGAAAAGTGGATTTGGAGAGAGACCAGTAACAACATTAAAAGGCTTTGATGAGATTACCAGACTTCTTGCTCCACATAAAGATGTGACTTTAAAAGCTGCAGCCCTTTGATTGCGATGCTGCTTGGTAGCAATCAGTTAAATAGTGGAGGTGTCAAAGCTGCAGGGCACGCAAAGTGAGGCATAATCATGCATGATGTATGGCTCCATGTTAGACTGGGAGCAGGTTGGCAGGAAAGGCTCATCCATCAAACCAACAGACAACCTATTTAGTGTCTGACTAAACACTTTAAATTCTGCTTAATTTGATTGACTTTTGTGAAAGGACACTTCCAAACTAAATTTGCAAGAAATGGCTATTAAGTAGGCAGGGTTTCTGTTTCTTTGTCTTGCCAAGTGAAGGTCATTCAGAACGTAAAGCTGTCTTTTTTATTCATAGTATTAAAAGGTTACTACCACAGTCACTTGTCCATTATATCATTTACTATAGAGTGGGTCAGCCATTTTGTAGGGCTGCTTCAACTCTCAGTTGTACACTTTATCCACCATATAATCTAATGCAAAATTATCAATTGACAAATATCCAGTGAACAAAAGATGTATAGTAAATCGGTCAACCTAGTCATTTATGTTTTGCAAACAATTTCTGTTGTTGCCTCATAGCAAGAAGGTCCTGGGTTTGAATCCACCATCTGGGCTGGGCCTTTCTGTGTGCAGTTTGCATGTTCTCCCCATGTCTGTGTGGGTTCTGTCCAGGTACTCTATCTTCCTCCCACAGTCCAAAGGCATGCAATTAGTGGGTTAGGTTAATTGGTGGCTCTAAATTGCTCATAGGTGTGAGTGTGAATGTGAATGGTTGTCTGTTTCTCTGTTAGCCCTGCGACCTGTCCTGGGTGTACCCAGACTCTCTCCCTATATGGCAGCTGGGATAGGCTCCAAAACCACCTGAACTGAAAACAGTCAGCAGAACATAAATAAATAACTAAATATAACAAATGCTAAGGAAATCAGTTTATGTTTTGTGACTCAAAAAGAAAAAAAAAAAAGCCCCATGTATTGGCATATCTGATTTTTTTAAACAACCAAATATCAGTACCAGTATCAGTCTTAAAAAATCCTAAAAATCTTAAAGACCCCTATCACCCTGCTCATAGACTTTTTGTCACTCTGCCCTCTGGCACGCGCTTTAGAAGCCTACGGACCAGGACAGCCAGACTGAGGAACAGCTTTTTCCCCAGAGCTGTCTCCTTACTGAACTCCATTAACATTCACTTACATCCTGGACATTGACTGCACTACATTCATTTACATCACTTGTTACATGGTACATCACTGTATAATTGTATATTGCATATTATCATAGTTTTACTCATTTAGCACATCTTGTATTTAAATGCGCACATAAATACATCTATCTCATATTGAGATTTAAATGATAAATTTTTCCATACATATGTATAGCACCTTATCTTTTATATTTTAACTGTATGTCTATAATACCTCTAATATATTCACATTAATATACTCACTGTCATGCCCTGTGAGGGCGGTCCCTCCATGGAGCTGCTCCACACCTGTTCTCCATTGAGGCAATCAGCACCGCCTTCTTAAGATGACAGCAGACCTCGACTCATTGCTGGATCATTGACAGAGTTACAGTCAGTGTCGGCTCAGTATCAGGCTTATGACTTACCTGTTCCAATTGTCTTCTCTAACTCCTCGTCTCTCACCTCAGGTCAGCTGTGGATTCCTGCCCGCGCTCCATCGCCGCCACCGTCTTGCCCCCCCGCTCCTGCGGACCCTTGGGACCACCGTCACTCGTATTCCTCGTCGGAGGCAGCCTCTCCTCTCCCTCAACAACTCTCGCCCCCTGCTCACTTCCCTTCGCACATTCTATTGTAATAAACCTGTTAACGCTCACCCTCCTTGTGTCTTTTCGTTCTGTGGACGTGACAGAATGATCCAGCCACAAACTGACGCGTCGACCGCCAGCCCCCTGGATCGGGCCATGGCTCTACAGGAGGAGACTCTCCAGCGGCATGAGCACATGCTGCGGCTGGTTTCCAGCCAGCTGGGCGCCACCACGCAGCAGCTCGCGGAGCTGAAAGGTATGCTGGAGGCCACCGCATCACGAACGCCCTCCGCTCCCCTCTTTTCGGCTCCACCACAGCCCCAGCTGCCGCCGGGAGATCTCCCGGGACCAGCCGGACCGATCGAAAGAGCCCTTCCGACTCCGGAGCCTTTCCATGGGGACCTGGGAAAATGTGGGGGTTTTCTCACCCAATGCCTGTTTATTTTCCAACAGCAGCGGACCGCATTTGCCTCAGACGGCACCAAGATCGGCTTCATTCTCGGATTACTACGGGGACGGGCGCTGGACTGGGGACACGCGGTGCTGCAGAGGGACCCTGGAATTACTTACCGTGAGTTCCTATCTCAGTTCAAAGAGGTGTTTGATAAGGGCTCCTGCCCGGAGGCGGCCGCGCAAAAACTCATAAATGCACGCCAAGGAAAAAGAAGCGTTGCAGACTTTTCAGTGGACTTCCGGATCCTCGCGGCGGAGGCGGGCTGGGAAGAAAAATCGCTCAGAGGTATATTTCTTAACAGCATAAATGAGGAAATCAAATATGAACTCGCCACCCGAGACCTGCCGCCATCCCTGGGGGCTGTGATCTCCCTTTGTATTCGCCTGGATGATCGCCTGAGCACCCGGCGCGGGCTGCGAAACTACAATTCCCATCAGGCCTCTCGTCGCACGGCCCCGGCTGATCGGGATGACACCCCGGAAGAGGGACCAGAGGTTGCGGGGACACCTGTTGGCCTGGTGGAGCAGCCCATGCAGCTCGGTCACTCTCGGCTGTCAGCAGCGGAGCGCCGCCGGAGGATGGCGAGCGGTGAGTGTCTTTATTGTGGACTAAAAGGACATTTCGTTAATTCCTGCCCGACTCGGCCAAAAGGGGCCGCCCGTCGGTAATGGTGGGGATACTGACGGGCGCGGTCAATGCTAGTCCCTCCCAACCCAGGTTAACCATCCAGGCAAAAATTAACCTTCCTCCCGAGAGTCATCCGGCGCTCGCCTTAGTGGACTCAGGGGCTGAGCAAAATCTTTTGGACCGTGCTCTCGCTCACCAGTATGGTATTCCCTTCGTCCCGCTTCCTCAGCCGCTTCAGGTGGTTGGCCTAGATGGCGCCAAACTTTCCACAATTACCCACCGGACTGACCCCATCTCGCTCACTCTCTCAGGTAACCACTCTGAACTAATCTCATTTTACCTTTTCGAGTCTCCCCAGACACCCATCGTTCTCGGCTTTCCTTGGCTTCAACGACACAATCCACACATAAATTGGACCACTCGGAGCATCTCTGGATGGAGCGAGCAGTGTCACCTGCGATGCCTTAAGGCCGCTACTCCCTCCGTCCCGCCCGCAGCATCTCCCAAGGACAACACGCCACCCGACCTCTCCGGAGTGCCCGAGATATACCACGACCTCGCTGAAGTGTTCAGCAGAGATCACGCTGTCTCCTTGCCGCCTCATCGCCCCTACGACTGCGCCATTGACATCCGCCCGGGAGCTCCCTATCCCTCCAGCCGCCTGTACAGCCTTTCCAAACCGGAACGAGACGCTATGGAAAAGTACGTCACTGAGGCCAGGGCAGCTGGTCTCATCCGGCCCTCCACGTCTCCCTTGGGGGCCGGATTCTTTTTCGTTGCCAAGAGGGATAAGTCTCTCCGCCCATGCATCGACTACCGGGGCCTCAACGCCATCACCATCCGGAACAAGTACCCACTTCCTTTACTCACCTCCGCGTTCGAGCTACTACAAGGAGCCACCATCTTTTCGAAACTGGACCTCCGCAACGCTTACCACCTCGTTAGAATCCGCAAGGGAGACGAATGGAAAACAGCGTTTAATACACACCTCGGTCATTTTGAGTATCTGGTCATGCCATTCGGACTGACCAACGCCCCCGCAGTGTTCCAGGCCCTCATTAATGACGTACTCAGGGATTTCATTAATCATTTTGTCTTTGTGTACCTCGATGACATCCTCATATTCTCCTCCTCGTTACAGGAACATCAGACACATGTGCGGCAGGTGCTGCAGCGGTTGTTGGAGAACCGCCTGTTCGTGAAGGGGGAGAAGTGTGAGTTCCATGTTGACACCACCTCTTTCCTGGGCTATGTCATTGAGAAGGGGCGGGTGAGGGCGGATCCTGTCAAAATCAAGGCCGTGTTGGAATGGCCAACACCCGCTGATCGCAAACAGCTGCAACGTTTCCTGGGTTTTGCCAACTTTTACAGACGCTTCATCAGGGATTACAGTCGGATCACCCTGCCATTAACCTCTCTTACCTCTCCGAAAACCCCTTTCAGGTGGACGTCTGCCGCGGCTGAGGCCTTCCAGCTCCTGAAGGACCGTTTTACCACCGCCCCAGTCTTGCTCCAACCCGACCTGTCACAACCCTTCATCGTGGAGGTGGACGCCTCCGATGTGGGAGTAGGGGCCGTCCTCTCTCAACAGGCAGCAGGTAACCTTCAGCCGTGCGCCTTTTTCTCTCGTCGACTCTCCCCCGCCGAGAGCAACTATGACGTCGGGGACCGCGAGCTGTTGGCCATCAAGCTGGCACTCGAGGAGTGGAGACACTGGTTGGAGGGCGCTACACATCCATTTCTGGTGTGGACGGACCACAAAAATCTGGTTTATCTCCGATCGGCCAAGCGACTCAACCCCCGGCAAGCCAGGTGGGCCCTGTTCTTTACCCGATTCAATTTCACCATCTCTTACAGACCCGGGTCCCGGAACGTGAAACCAGACGCCCTCTCTCGTCAGTATGCCTCCCCGGACCACTTCTCCCAGACGGAGTACATACTCCCACCTTCCTGTGTCATAGGCTCTATCACCTGGGAGATCGAGTCGGCAATCCAGACGGCCCTCCGGACGGAACCGGACCCCGGTACCGGCCCTCCTAACCGCCTCTACGTGCCCTCCCAGGTTCGGGCCCAGGTTCTACAGTGGGGCCACACCGCTAGGTTTACCTGTCACCCAGGGGCTCACCGAACCGTCACCTTCCTCCAACGGTATTTCTGGTGGCCCTCGCTGATTAAGGATGTCCGGGAGTATGTGGCTGCTTGCAGTACCTGCGCTCAAAATAAGCCATCGACCTCCTCACCCGCTGGTCTCCTCCGGCCCCTGCCGACCCCCAAGCGGCCCTGGTCACATATTGCTCTGGACTTCATCACCGGCCTTCCTCCCTCTGAGGGTAAGACTGTCATCCTTACCTTTGTGGACCGTTTTTCTAAAGCTGCTCATTTCATTGCACTCTCCAAGCTCCCCTCAGCCCTGGAAACATCCCAACTGCTTACTGATCATGTCTTCCGCCTGCACGGCATTCCTGAAGACATCGTATCCGATCGAGGGCCCCAATTCACGTCTCGAGTATGGAGGGAGTTTTGCAAGTCGCTCGGAGCCCAGGTGAGCCTGTCTTCAGGTTATCATCCTCAGACTAATGGTCAGACAGAGCGTACCAACCAAGAACTCGAGGCAGCGCTACGCTGTGTGGCCTCCACCAACCAGGCCACCTGGAGCTCCCATTTGGCGTGGATCGAATACGCCCACAACTCCCTCTCGTCCAGCGCCACCGGCATGTCACCTTTCGAGGCCTCCTTGGGTTTCCAACCTCCCCTCTTGCCCACCATCGAAAGGGATCTCCAGGTTCCTTCCGTCCGACACCACCTCCGCCGCTGTCGCCGTGTGTGGCGGGCGGCCCGGTTGGCCTTACAGCGCACCAAGGACCAAAACAAGCGAGTGGCAGACCGACATCGGACCCCGGCGCCAGCCTATCAACCTGGCCAGAAGGTATGGCTCTCAACCAGACACGTGCCTATTCGGGCTGAATCTAAGAAACTCGCCCCTACATTCATTGGTCCATTTGAAATACACTCCCTTGTCAATCCTGTCTCGGTCCGGCTTAACCTCCCTCGCAACATGCGTATTCATAACGTCTTTCATGTGTCCCAAGTGAAACCTGTCTCTACCAGCCCTCTGTGCCCGCCGGCAGCCTCTCCTCCTCCGGTGCGCATCATCGACGGCCATCCGGCCTACACCATCAACCGCATCCTGGATGCGCGCCGCCGCGGCCGTGGTTATCAGTATTTGGTGGACTGGGAGGGCTATGGGCCGGAGGAGCGCTCCTGGGTGTCCCAAACGAACATGCTGGACAAACGCCTAGTGCAGGAGTACCGCCGGCGGCATCCAGACAAGTTCAGGTCGCCAGGAGGCTCCCGTTGAGGAGGGGGTACTGTCATGCCCTGTGAGGGCGGTCCCTCCATGGAGCTGCTCCACACCTGTTCTCCATTGAGGCAATCAGCACCGCCTTCTTAAGATGACAGCAGACCTCGACTCATTGCTGGATCATTGACAGAGTTACAGTCAGTGTCGGCTCAGTATCAGGCTTATGACTTACCTGTTCCAATTGTCTTCTCTAACTCCTCGTCTCTCACCTCAGGTCAGCTGTGGATTCCTGCCCGCGCTCCATCGCCGCCACCGTCTTGCCCCCCCGCTCCTGCGGACCCTTGGGACCACCGTCACTCGTATTCCTCGTCGGAGGCAGCCTCTCCTCTCCCTCAACAACTCTCGCCCCCTGCTCACTTCCCTTCGCACATTCTATTGTAATAAACCTGTTAACGCTCACCCTCCTTGTGTCTTTTCGTTCTGTGGACGTGACACTCACAAGCATATTCATTATATTCTATTACTGTTTAACTACTGCTTATTGCACTACTGTTTAGATGCTAAACTACATTTCTTTGCCTTGTATTGTACATGTGTAATGACAATAAAGTTGAATCTAATCTAATCTAATCTAATCTAATCTATATTGTTCAGTCTCTACTTTAGTCGCTCAGCCTAAACTGCAAATATGTGTTGTTAATTAGCTTGCTTAAGTCAGTGGGGTGCAGATGTGCTATAGCTGGCATACACTTATGTGGCAATCCAAGTATTGTCTTAAAATGCACAGCTATCTGTACTTGCTCCATGAGTTCACTGTGAAGCAAATAAACAGTGGATGAGCCTAGCATAGTTATTTTAAAATATTATTTACCTGATAATAAATTAAAGTCCATGAAAAACCAACTGTAGTATATTGGTGGTAAACTTGGTTTATTTTATAGACTCACTAATGACTCAGTAATGTGATCCAGTTCACTTGAGTCACTTTCAGGTGAGTCCGTTATTAACCCGGTTCAGCTGGATCACCTGAGTCAGCGCGTTTCCAGTGAGTCTGTCAGTTTCCTGGTTCAGTCAAATGACCTGGGTGTGCGGTGTTTCCGGTAAGTATGCTACTCTGCTGTCTGCTCTCACTCACGCACCTTTTGTACTTCGTCAGAGGACACATATGATCTGGGTTAATGAAGGCTTCGGATTTGTGATTCAGTAGGAAGAGTCAACTCATTAACCCGGGTGATTCAGGAACCGGCCAGCACTGGTGCAGTAGCTGTAGTTGTAATGCTAATGGTGGATGCAGATTCTTCATTACAAAAGTGATTCCAGAAACAAATTGGGAACAAAGACAAGGATAACACGGGTGGGGTGGGGGGGTCATAAAAGGTAAGCTGGGTTCATCTTCTGCTGTAAGTATATAAATCCTTTTAAGAAGTTGCTGAGTTACTTCAGTATGGGCAATATTTTAGACTGAAAACCACATCCATTCAGTTTTGAGAGCGACTGTTATTAGGTATAATATACAGAGCTGTATACAGAGCAATATATATGCCAAAATTTCCCAGAGTGCATATAAAACCTTTGGTTTAAAAAAAAGACAAAACATTTAAAGCTTTTCTTTTTCTGGGAACTGTTGGCAGGAAAGCACCAAGCCACTATTTTTTTGTTGGCTGCAAAACATTTCAGAGCTATTAAAGTAACACACACGACCTTGTCAGTGTCTTTGTTTTGGTTGTGGTGAGGTGAGGTGAGGATCACACTGTGTTGTGTCCTCAGGCTAATGGCAGGCTAAATGAGCCTAGTGAGTTGCTAAGAGAGCAACAGTTTGTCTGAAAGGTCTCTGAGATGATTATTCAGCAGAAATGCTGCAGTTTATGCCATTATTGAATCTGTTGGGATGAATTTGATTTTCTTTCTTGAACACTGTTCAGATAAAGTTTACTGTCAACTTTGATGCAGTGCTGGGTCTGCTGACTCAAGCCTGTAGGTCTTAGGTGTCGCCGCTGATTCTCTCTAGAATGGTTGACCTTTAACCCCCTTAGTAGTCTGGAGGTCATCAAACTTTGACCTTGGTTACAAGGGTGCTTTCCCACTGAAAGGGTTGAAGGCCTGGAACCCGAAAGCTGCAAAAAGTACACATGCAACAACTGAACACATGCGTTCACAAGCATAAATACAGTCAAAATACCCACTGAGCTTTGCTGCTGAGTCAGCTAAAACAAACTCCTGCACTTCTTTCTATAATAATCAAGTTTGACTTTGAAGATTTTTCTGTGAACATTATTAAATTTCCCTAGAGTCACAAAGTCTGGCACGGCTTTATTAATTAGTGCAATGTGTAAAAAGTGATTTACAGCCAGAGTCTTTGGTGTCAGAGTCAAGAGTGGTGCAAATGGGTATCATTAGTCTGCAAGATGCTCTAAGTAGTGGCCATATATGCATAATGAAAGCTTTCATTAGGACTCTAGAGGGATTGGCTGTGCAAGGTGTGTGTGTGTGTGTGTGTGTGTGTGTGTGTGTGTGTGTGTGTGTGTGTGGTCTAGGCATTTCTCAAGTTGTGGGGACCTAGATCTGTTTACACAGTGAGATTAGGAGAACATGCCTTCCCTACAATACAAAAAGCCAGTTGCTATATTGCAAATCCTTAAATTTCAGGGCAAAGATCTGTTTTAAGGTTGAGGTAGGGTTAGTCAAGCAGTAGTTATGATTTAAATTAGAGTAAGTAAGTCAATATAATGGAGGTATGACTGTGTGAGTGTTTCTGTGTTTTCACTCAAATGTTCCTCGTGTTCAAAGGTGCATTCATCTTGCCTTTAGGGATTTATATTTTTCATATAATCAAGACCTAGTGGCAGGCCTTTTTTTTTTTTGCATGAGCCTGCCAGCCTATGATTTTCCATTTTTTTTTTTTTTTTTTTTATGGGAAAACTAAATTGTGTCACATTATTACTTTACATGGAAGATCAGATTGCTTGAAGCATGCATAAGATGGTAAAGTAAATTTTCCAAAGTTAAATAGACGTTATGTTAAATGGACTGATTCTTATGTAGCCTTATTCTGCTCTACTTGAGCACTCAATATAAAATATAAAATGTATAATATAGATTTATAAAGATATAAATTTTATGGAATAAATTAGCAGAAATACACAAAAATCACTGCAAACTGATCTTAAATTCTAATCAATCACTCAGTGCTGTGAATAGATATTAACCACAAACTGGCTCATTAGATTATTGTGTGTTGTAATGATTATCTGTCCTATTTTACCTGCTAGCCATGGACATGATAACATATGCTGTGTCTCATACAGTACTTACATTCTTTCCACCCTCATTATTTTGAATGCATCACACTATTAAGTCCAGGTATGCATGTCATGAGGTACTCTTTTAATACTTAAGTGTGAGTTTCAGGGAGCAAAGTACACTTATACATACTTGTAAGGTAAAGACCTTAGAATAACTACTACTGCTGTGATGACTTCCCTGTGAAGTCCCATTATGAACCCTCAAGATCGCCATTGTCATCTTGCTGTTTCGAAAGCAGATGTGAAGAGTGAAACTGAATGCTCATTGGCTAAAGACTTGTCAGTCACAATTCATTAACCAATGAGCATACTCTAGATAATTCGCCATTCTGACATTTAGAATGACCAGAATTTTAAAAATGGACCTAATGTTTTGTTCAACATGACCCAAAATGAGTGACTGAACCCCTCAACTCATCAGAAAAGTATTTACAGAGGTCAGGGCTGAGGGCTGTTTTCCTATCCACTTCTTAAGAGGTTTCTCACACGACATCATGTGCACATTGATCAAGACTTATCCATCATGCTGAATGTGATACAGCCACTGGTTGCGAGGGAAAAATTTGTGTTCCCCGACTGGTTGGCAAATGGTTGCTGGAGGTTGCTGGCTGTCGTCAAGTGAAATTGTTCGTAAACAGGGTGCTGCACCAACAACCTCCTTGTGATTGCTTTGGTTGTTACCAGACTTCCACATTTGCCTGTAGTTTTCAGGAAAGACTCACACTTGTTCGCAAACACATGCAAACTATTCACTGAGTGGTGGTAAAACTTTGAAAAGTGCAATGCAAACCAGAAATTGAGAACGTTCACCTTCAAAGTAGAAGTTGTGCATTAAGTTTTCAGCCAACACATTTACTTTGAAGGCGAACAGTCTCTTCTTCCAGTTTGTGTTGCTCTTTTTTACATGTTTTGGTGTGTTCCATGCAAACCTCCTTGGCTGACTGGAGAACATACGTTCTTCCCTGGTGGTTGCCAAAGAGTAACTGTCCGGTCTCTAGGCCTGTGTGACTGGGGCTTTAGCAATCAATTTCCCACCAACCTCCACCAACCACTCGTCAATTGGTCAGGGAATACACCTTTTCCCTCACAACTGGTTATTGCCAGACAGTCGTGGACCAGTCAATTGTCACGCCAGAAGGTAAACAAGGGGGCGGACCCAGAAGCAGACTCAGTAGACAGCGTTAACAAACACAATCACTTTATTAATCACTAATCTTTACAAACTCTAAACTGAAAAAGGCCTCTTAGCAAAAATGAGGTGAGCTGAAAACACTGGTAGTGAAACGAGGTGGACACAGGTATTTCACGGGCGGCTCGCAGGTGGATTCCAGGGCGGCGACTGGCAGGTAAGTTATGTCTAAACAGAGGGATAGGATGATTAATGTATGGGAAAGAGAGGGGACTGTTCAGAACTAACGCTGAGGAAGGAGATGATGATGATAAATGGCTTACTCGGGATTCACTGTGATAGAGTCCTCGAGGAAATGGTGGTGTGGACGGTGGTGTGCCAGAATGAATCCGAGGGGAGGCAGGCAGGATGACGGCTGGAGAGTCCGTGGAGCGAGCAAAACCCTGGAGTGAGAATGTCAAAAGAGATACGTGACAAGCAGGTTCCTAAAGGAATACAAAACTCGAAACCAAATCCAAAGTCTCACGAATGGAGGCTGGAGGCTAGTTACCCAACTGCAACGTTAACACTCTGGCGGAGACAGGAGGCTGGAGCTGGTCCTTAAAAATCGGAGGGATTGTTGATGAGCTCCAGGTGTGAAGGTCGCTGCAGAATTCACCTCCAGCTCCGCCCTGCAGGAGGAGGAACTCAGCCGCCCAGCCTACAAAGGAAAAAAGGAACACCCCACAGCCACACCATAACCACCTGATCCCTTACAGTACCCCCCCCTTCAACGGTCGCCTCCAGGCGACCGCCCAGCCCGGCACCGGGCGGCATGGAAGTCCCGAACCAAAGAAGGATCCAAAATAAACGACCGCGGAACCCAGGCCCGCTCCTCCGGACCGTAACCCTCCCAGTCCACCAGATACTGCCACCCCCGACCCCGACGCCGGGCATCCACCAGCCGGCGGACAGAATAGGCCGGGCCACCACCCACAAGCCGGGCGGGAGGCGGGGGAACGGCCGGAGGGCACAGCGGACTGGCACGAACAGGCTTGACCCGGGAAACATGAAAAACAGGATGAATTCTGAAGGATGTAGGCAGCTTCAACCTCACCGCCACAGGGCTGAGAACTGCCTCGATCTCGTAGGGGCCAATGAACCGGGGAGCCAGTTTTCGCAACAGCGATCTCAGCGGAATGTCTTTGGAAGAAAGCCAAACCTTTTGTCCCGGGCAATAGCGAGGGGCTGGAGTCCGTCGCCAGTTTGCATAGGTGCGAGTCCGTTCCTGTGTGCGTTGAAGGGTCCGTCGGGTGCGCGCCCAGGCCTGCCGACTTCGCCGTAGATGATGAAGGACCGAGGGAACCTCTAAGTCCTTTTCCAACGCTGGAAACAAAGGAGGTTGGTAACCTAGAACAACTTCAAAAGGTGAGAGATTAGTGGCTGCCGAAGTGTGACTGTTATGAGCATATTCAATCCAGGGTAGGTGTGTACTCCAAGATGAAGGGTTACTTGATGCTGCACAGCGGAGAGCGGCCTCTAGCTCCTGATTGAGTCTTTCAGTTTGCCCATTTGTCTGCGGGTGAAATCCTGAACTCAGACAGACCTTAGCTCCAAGAGCAGAACAAAAGGCTTTCCAAACCTGTGATACAAACTGCGGGCCCCGGTCGGATACAATCTCTAGGGGAATACCATGGAGACGAAAAACATGTTCGACTAAGAGATTGGTTGTTTCCATGGAGGTAGGTAGTTTTGGGAGAGCTACAAAATGGGCTGCCTTAGAAAACCTGTCAACAATGGTTAGTACCACAGTCTTACCATTTGATGGTGGTAGTCCAGTCACAAAGTCCAGTGCAATATGTGACCACGGTCTGTGAGGGATTGCTAAAGGGCGCAGTAATCCCGAGGGGTCACATCCCGAGGTAGTCAGTGGTCACATGTCTGTCCAGTGGTTAGTCTTTATGCATGTCACACTGCTATTTTGTTAGTAGAAGAATTTAGTATTTTGTTGGTTAGAGGCTAAACATGTTGCAAATGTCATTTTCAGTAAATGTACAACTCGCCATGCTCAATTTGACACAACACTAACTTATCAAAAGTCATGGCCTATGCAATTAAGTATGGTGTGCTAGCCAACGTGAAAGTATACAGACAGTAGTATCCAAATTTAGATACACAGCTAGTCATTTTGTCCAATTTAGCATGCAGATGCTGACATTTAACTTTACTTAAACTAGCACACTGATCATAGGAATAAGCTAAGGTAAACCTTAAAATTATGTTATTAAAACAAATATAGTATTATATTAATTTGACTGTAATAACTACTAATGATAATAACTTTATTTGTATAGCACTTTTGAAATCACAGTTACAAAGTGATTCACAGGTTCAAAATAAGTATAAATGCTCCAGTATATAGACACACAGTCAAACATATGGCCTAAATTTCATTCCAACATACAAACTTCCATACATGCATTAAATGTGAACTCTGACCAAAAATAACAGGAGAAAGAGTAAGGAAAGGCTAATCTATAAAAATGAGTTTTTAGCAGTTATCTGAAAACTCATTTTTATAGTTTTATAGGTGGCTGAGGTTCAGGAGGTAGAGCAGGTCATCTACTAATTGAAAGGTTGGTGGTTTGATTCCTGACTGCTCCATTCTGAATGCCAAAGTATCATTGGCAAGATACTGAACCCCAAGTTGCCCTCCAATGCAACTTTCAGAGTATGAATAAGTATGAATGTTAGATAGAAAGCACTTTGAAATAGTGCGTGTGTGAATGTGTGAATGCAATCCTGTTGTATAAAGCACTATGAATGCTCAGCTAGAGTAGAAAAGTGCTATTTAAGTACCAGTCCATTTACCATCTAAAATAAACCACAGAATCAGCTAAAGAAGGCTGTTCCAAAGTTTAGGCGCTACAACCTCTAAAGTTTATCAGAGAGGCTGACTGCTGTTATAAGGTCTCAGAGACTGGCCATGTAGGGCTTTTTTATGTTAATACAATTTTAAACTGATTCAGAATTTTACTGGAAGCCAGTGACGGGAAGCAAGAATAAGGGTGATGTGTGAGTACTGGCTAGTTTTTGTAATCAGCCTAGCTGCTGCATTCTGGACCAATTGAAGGCTGGCTGAGGACCGAGAGAGACACGTGATAAGTGAGTTACAATAATGAAGGTGAGAGAAAATTCAAATGTGCACTAAAAGTTCCAAAATATTGGGTGACATTAGAGGTTTGATTTTTGCAAAGTCTCTTAGATGAAAGAAACAAGACTGAATGTGTTTTGAGATGCAAGATGCAAATTTCAAATGCTGGTCAAAAAGAATATCAAGCAGATGATTTGATATTGCTGGAGAGGTGGGTCGATGTAATTACTGAGCTCCTTAGAGAAGTTATCAGAGCCGAACACAAAAAAACCTCCATTTTGCCATGATTGAGAGTGAAGCATTTGCTGAGGTAGGAGAGGCTGCTGAGATTGTTAGGCTTAACAGAAAAATAAAGCTGTGTATCATCAGCATAGCAATGGTAGGCAATGCCTTTAAAGCTGTTAAATAGCTGCCCCAGGAGTAACATGCATAAAGAAAACAGAACTGAACCAAAGATGGAGCCCTGAGGGACCCCACATACAAGGACGCAGATGAGGCTATACAGTTGTTAACATAAATACTGAAGTATCTGTATTTTTAATAAGAATGGCATGATCAGTGATGTCAAAGGCTGCAGATATAATAACTATTAGAACTAAAACAGAATATTATCCCTTATCTAAGTGCATAAGAATATCATATGATAGGCTGCCTATCAATGCCTATTATTAACTAGAAATTAGGCTACTATTTTAACTAAATGCCCTTGAAAGAGCACATCTTTCCATAGATGAAAATCCAATGACATTTACAAATCCTCCAGTGCAAAATGTGAAATTATGCAGCTCAATCACACTGAAACTTTAATGCAATGCTTTTTGCTTACAAGTGTGCGAAACTTGCATAACATAACTCAGCAAAGACTCGTGCAAAACATGTCAGTTAACTGCAGACGACGCCAGCTCATCATCAACACTGAGTAGACAGAAGGACCTCTCACCTTATGTAATCTGTGTATATCCTGTAGGCTTGTCATGTCATCTGTTGGTAAATTAATGATTAAGTCCTGCTGGTGCACTGGCCATCGTGGCTTCCGTTTTTCTCAAGCTGAGCTTCAAGCTGTTCCAGGGAGAGAATGAGGCATGGAAAATGTACATTGTGGCAGGTAGTGCAATGGGTGGGGTGGTATAACATTGGGCAGGCCATAAGAAAGAGCATCTCTGCGTTGTATCACTGTTGCATAATTACTTCTGCAAAAAAGATGCTGTCATACTTTCCTTGTTTTTGTTTTGTTTTGATTTTAGCATAATTTTTTACCAACTGTTAAACATTCGCGCATCCAAGAAATGACCCAAAATTAGACATAAAGGGATGCAGGAGCATTTGCGTAAAATTAGGAGCTTATCCACAGGGGCATCTTCTGATGGCTTTGGTCCCTGGAGACTCTGCAGCAGATTTAATCTCTATTCCTGTCCTCCCTGCTGCTGCACACAGATGGTTATGTTCCTTCAAACAATTGTAAAGGCTCCTTAAAAGGGACTTTAATCAAAGTGGACCATGTAACCTGTAGAAAAAAACATTTTTTTTTTATTAGTATTTGTATTTTCTGTCCATGTAAATTAGTTTTCTTTCCTCTTTTTTCACTCTTACTTGCTCACAACAGACACACACACACTCTGTGGGAGTTGGCTGGCATGGTGGCTGAGTGTGTGTGATGCCAAGGCTGCAGCCTGGTGCAGCAGTAACGGTGAGTCATAGCTAGCAAGAACACAGCAAGTTGCCTTGGCATATCATCATAACACACACACACACATGCACGCACACTACAGGGATCCAGACATGATAGAAACCAGGTGTGGTGCAGATGCAGAGGCTTTCCAGATGCACATTAGAATCAGTAGGTTAATTTGTTTTGATGAGTTTTCTCTCGCCAGCTTTCTCTTTGTATGTTTTGATATATCTCTCTCCTCTGTGTATTTATTTGTTCTTCTCTGTGCTCGCTTCAGAGTTACATAAATTCATACCCACTCAAACATCAGCTTTCCAACGACACAATCTTCCCGTAAAGACAGGAGCACCATCAGCTAAACAAACAAAAAGCCGAAGATGGAACTAAACCTCCTGGTCATTCCTTTGTTTACATATTTTTGGAGATGGTGATGGTGTGCTCGGTTGAAGAAATCTATGGTGGTGTGCCATGTGCATAAATGTGTGCGTGATTGTTTTTGACTCAGTGCCTGCATGCATACGTCAGCACTCACGGATTGCGTTTGCATTAAAAGCCCCCATTAATGATGCAGAGATGTGATTAGATGGAGAGATCAGTGGCTGTTCTCTTACCTCCAATGTTCAGGCAACCTGCAAATATCAGCTGGGTGGGGGCACAGCACCATTCTCGTGACTTCAAGCCTCATTGGACTCTAATGTAGTATGGTGAGCCGCAGTGCAGATCAGCTAGAGGGACTGGATGTACTGCAAATAAAAAGTTCTTTAGTACGTCAGATAATTTGAGAATTGTGAAAGCAGTTCGCATTGATGTATGATGATAAAAATGACTCAGACATTTTATTATTGGTCTTATGATATGACTGAACAATGAAAGTCTTATTCATCTTTTGGCTGCACCCTTTAGGTGTCGCCACAGCGGATCATCTGCCTCCATCTCACCCTATCCCTTGCATCCTCTTCTATCACACCAACTCTCAGCATGTCCTCCTTCACTCCATCCGTAAAGTGCCTACTCTCATCTGCACTCCTGCCTTTCCTCCTCTCTTGCTGCCTCCAAACACATCTTCCCCATCCTCCTCCTTTGTCTTTGACCAACAGTAGCATAGTTTCCAATCAACCCTGCTAGTCAACAAGCACCAGGTGGTCATTATCCCAGCTTTAACTGATCTGGTATGGAAATCTCATTCTTCATGATCCGTGTATTTGATTTAGCAAAGATCTTACCTGGTGCAAGTCTCCCCATTTATTCAGTCTTGGGATCCCCCACCCCCATGGCTGGGCTAATTGAACAGCGTGTGTGCTGACCTAAAATAACAACTGGTAAATCATAATTTATGTACACAAGAGAAAACTTGAAATGCAAATGGTTATGTAACACCAACTGAATAAGAAGTGTGATACACTCATAAAAACATACAGGTTTATGTAGGTTGCATCTTTACTTACAAACCCTTCATCTGGAGATGCACTAGGGGACCATGGGTGAATGAAAAACAGCATTCCTAACAGTTCTCTGTCTCTCGCTCCTTCTCTTTGCTCCTTCTCTTCCCTGCACGCACACCTGATCCCACCAGTGCGTGCTATTCTACACCTAGCAGCAGGCTCAGGAGAGCTCAGGCAGGTGTAGTATTACACAACTGACACACTTTACCATTAGCTACAATGTTTAGTTTGCACTGTTCGGGAAGTTCTGTGCCTGCTCTGCTGAGCTGTTATCACTTTGCTGGAAGTTGAACCTGTGAATGATATTTAACTTGGTGCGTCATTGTGTAATACTTTTTTTTTTTTTTAGCTAAACCAAAAAGAAATTGCTGCTAATCATAATCATCAGGCACTGGAATTTTTGCTGATTATACAGAAAGAGAGAAACGGATCTACAATAATTATAAGTGTAAGTGCAGAGATCCAGTGTGTGTCACTCAGCATCCTCTGTACAGTTGCAGAGATTAAGTAAAAATGATGTATATCAAAATCTATTAAAATAATTTTTTTTCTGTTTGTTGCACTTGGCAAATAACATGATTAGAGTGTTCGGATTTGACTCACGGCTGCTTTCAATAATTCTGAGAGATGGATGAGAGATGGAGCAACAGAAGGGCGAGAAAGTGTTACAGACAGAATGATAGATGGAGCAGGCACACAGGAGGCATGTTCATGTTCTGGATACAAGCCAAAATTTCTGTCAGAAGGGCTAAACCCAACAGGGGGAGCTTTCTCACATCCCACCCTGGAGAGTTTTAGTCTCTCCCATATATACTGTATGTCCTACCCCTACTTTCACTATCCTTCATTCATCCCTTTTCTTTCCTTCTCTTTTTATAGCTCTCTCCTCCCCTGATTTTCCTCAGTCTGTCTCTGCTCTTCACGTCTTTCTCGTCCTTCTCCTGCTCTCATCCGCTCTTCCCAAAGGTGATGACAGAACCTCCCCGGCATGTGTTGCACAGATGAACCTCGAGGGCCTTTAGACGCACACCAAAACACATCCACACCCGAACACATGTTGAATGGATAAAGTCAACTTCACCACACTCACCTGAGTGCAGGAATATTCCGTATAGTGAGCATAAAGTGAAGGCAAGATGTCTTACACTGCAAGACTGCAGTATGTAATGCTCTAGTTGTTAAGCTAAATACAGCAGGGTGACGCTTTGCTCTGTAACTCAAAGCGCAGCTCCCTTCGAGATGTATGTTTCTGCTGTGTCTGGACCGGTGGTGACTCAAAAGACTGGGGGAAGTCTGGAGGAAAACCAAGCCACAGACTGATGTGATTTTACACCAGCTGGCTTCTCCTCTCTACTTTTTTATGTTCACTGAAAAAGAGAAGCAGTAAAACAATGGCTTACAAAATTTAATTTAAACATTGTGGTTGCTTATGTGTCAAAAGAAGCCTGCGAGCCCAATGAGGGGTGACACAGCAACCAGTATGTTACAGTGGGAGCTTTGCACAAAGCTCTCTGATTTAATGACAGTCTGAAATGAGTGAAATTGCAGCAAAAATAAAGACTCTTCCCAGTTTGTCTTCTACTATGTTAGTCTTTCATGATGAAAAGCCTAAGAAGGTTTTTGTGGACTAGTCTGAGTCAAAGTGGTATGAAACTTAAGCTCATAGGAGCGTTAATTAAAGTAAGCAAATTCATCTGCTTATGTGTTTTTCATCTATCTTGAGCTCATTGTTTTTTTTTTTTAAGTGACTGTTGGAAGTCAAAGAGTGTACATTCCTACTGTTCACGTGACGGTGCTGATGAAAGAATTTTTGTACTCTCACTACTTTTCTAGTGTTTCTGGATTATGTTTTGCAACTGCACCTTCTGACAATGCACACAGACCAACTCCGGTTCAAACCACAGCGCTCTAAACACAACTAGCAAGCAACTGACACTGAATATGCAAATGTTTTCAAAAAGATGATGAACACAACCATTTCTGGAGTATTTTAGACTGGTGAGCAGCAGGGATAATGTAGAAAAAGATGCATCAAACGGACTCACTGAAATCCAAACCATGTATATTAAATCAATATGATTTGACACAGGGCTCCATGAAAATGCCAGACACAATTTTATTGCCAAAGAGTGTTTTGTTTCTTCTCCAAGCAAATAATGACTGCATTATCTGGCCAAAATCTGCACTTGTTTTCATTCTTAAGCCTGTGGGAGAGTGGTTTTCTGTTGGACCAGGCTGCATTAGTTAAGGCCATACACGTTTCACTGGGTGCGGTTTGACGAAAAAGTATGAAACTCGGCATTGCATCATCACTGCGTATATCATAACCTTTATGTTATGAGGTGCTGACCACTGATTATGTCCTGCATATAAACGTTGTATGCATATATCATCTGAAACATAACACCGCTGTGAGTTTCTGTGGATCAGTTTGGGTGAGCGTGCTCATTCATACATCAGAGAGTGTTCATGTGTGTAACATGTGTTTCTCATTGGGTTTCACTGGTCTTTCTGAGCCAGGTTCTCACCTCTAAAGCCTCTGGGTGTATGTTTGAAGGCTGATGTGAGACAAGTTTGAAAAATAAATTGTTCTTACCAGGGTTATAATAGTTTTGGATTTTACATTATAGTTTAGTTTTAGTTAGTTTTTACTTTTTTTTCTTTAATTCAGTTAGTTTTAATTAGTTTTCATAGTGGTTTTGCTCGTTTTTATTAGTTTTTATTTTTGGTTTCATGCTTAGTTTTAGTTAGTTTCAGTTAGTTTCAGTATTAGTTTTAGTATTTTCATACCTAATCAGGTGCAAGATTCAAGGCGCAAAAGTGACTATTGTGTAATGAAAACTTGACAAAAGATACAGTTTAAAGAAATATATTCAACAACCAACTGTTCACAAGACATGCTAAATGTGTGTAATATTAAGGACACACATGAACATCAACAGGGAGAAACAAAGAAAAACATGAACTCCCAAACTCAATAAATTCTACAATAAACTCCACAATAAAGTTCAGCATCAGTGCAGTAGATTAACAACAGCTACATGTGGTGACAAAAACAAACTCTTTGAAGGAGTCAAAGCTCAAATCCAGCTGCATCCTGATGTTCTCACCACCTGAAGCTGCTTCTGGTTTGGAGCTAGCTTGGTTAGATGCTGCTAATTAAACCTGCAGGGTCTTTGCGGCCTCTGTACATAGCCTACGGAACTTGCCGACCTCATGTCCACATTTATGCTTGTGTAGCTGGATTGTGAGTGTTAATTACCTTGTGGTCGTGTGCAGGTGTTTGTACTCAAAGAACCTCCATACGGGACTCTGCCGCTTTCTCGGCAGACCGCAGCTATTACTTTGCGGACCAGCGCGGTGAGCGCACGCACATGCGCACTCACACACACAGTTGTCCTGTGGCGCTCCCAGCTTAAACTCGGAGAGCGGAAACAATGATTTCATATCAATCCACAAGGCTTAAAAAAAAAAAAAACAAGTAAATGAAAGTCAGCTTATCGATAATTTCAGTTAGTTTTAGTTAGTTTTGTAAACTCACAATTCAGTTTTAATTAGTTATCGTTTTTTCCTTTTAATTATAGTTTTTATTTATTTCAGTTAACGACAATGTTTTTTCAATTTCAGTTTTCGTTATTTCGTTCGTTTTCGTTAACTATAATAACCCTGGTTCTTACTGTGTTGCAAATGCAAAGAAGAAAACTGCTGTACTACTCACTGCTTTAAGCTAAGTTAGACAAGCTCAAACTGTACCACTGTGCTTTGGTACACAAAATATAATGCTAGGTGGAGACTAAGGTGGAGTCTTCAATGGGTATTATCATTTCTGCCTCTGCTATTCTGCTTGGGTCTGAGTGACGTATTCACCGTCTGTCCAGATGTCCGTGTACCTGCCAATTTTTTGTGACTGTGAGGACTCGTCCATGTTGACTTTTCAGTATAATACCCCAGCTATGTATGCACCCCAGGCAGCAGACGTCAGAGAAGTATAACAGGAATGATTACTCAGCCGTGGTGTCCCCAGCTGTTCATGTTTGTACCCGCAACAGAATATAATCAAGGCCTTACTATACCTCTGTGCCTGAAGCTGAAAGATGGACTTTTTGCTCTTAAAAAAAAAGACTTAAATATTTGCATCCAATACTGCGGTGATTGTGCATCAATACACAGATGTGCATGATCTCTGTGACTTTAGTGGAGATTTTCACAAACAGAACAGCCATATTTAATATCCCATGCTGAGAACATGTTAGGTCAGCACAGTCCGGGCCAAAAAGTTCAAAGCTGTTAAACCTCATCATATATAAATTGATTGTTCTGAAAGGCTCCTTGACTTATTAAGGCAACTTCTTTGGTAAGCTGTTGATGGAAAAAATGATAACACTGTTTCAAAATGTTCTTTATGCAGCAGTTTGGACCTGAAAACTTAATCTGCCAGGAAAAAACAGTTACCCGGGACACCTCAGTTAGAGAACCTTCAAAGAGTATTTTTTTTAATTTTGTGTTCCTATATTTTATCTCTCTTTGACGTATTGTGGTCTGGGGACTGTAGGGAGGACATATTTGGCTGCAGTTGTAACAACGACAGGAAAATTCATTTCTGGACTGTCAAAGACATTTGTTCTCCTTGGCCTCCCAAGTCGACAGTGCAGTCCAAGGTCTCTTTTCTCCTCTCCTTTCCTTCCCTCTGCACAGTCCCCCATGCTCCTCTCCTTCCTTACTTTCACCCTGCCTCTGATCTCCAGTCTTGCCCTTGGCTGACATATCCCCTGGATTTTGTGTGTGTATGCATGCATGAATGTGAGCAAAAGAAATTCCTCAGTATGGCCCAGGAGCTATGTGCTGTCACACACTTCCTCTCTGTAGCCAGAGCTTTGTGAAAAGGGAGAGGAGAAAGAGGAGGGAGGCCGGCCCAGTACTTGAAATACTTTTAAAAAGGTGCACAAGTAGATAGAATACACATAACAGGAAAATTACACCTCTACTGCAGGTGAAAGTTTAAGACAGATAATGTTGATTATGGACACTACTGTTGCATAGTAATTCCTTTTTAGGACTAAAACATACCAGTGAGTCCCCCACGTGTCATTCTATCTGCTTGGTGTTGATCTGTTTCTATGTATAGCTTCAACCCTCAAATATCTGCATTATTGCAGACGTATAGCTCAAAATAATAATGTTTTAAAGAATAGTTAATCTGTTAACACAATGAGGTGAAACACTTATTGAAAGCATCAAAACTATCTGTTGTTAACCCAGCAGTTGGACATTTACAGAGGATTTATCTGTAAGATACGCCCAGTGTTACTCCCATTAAAAGTTCACCAGTCTGTTTTCCTGGTTTGGGGTGTTGGTCATGTATGGAGGTCTTTGGGTCAGCAAAGCTTAAAGATTAGACATATAGGAGAGGTTTAGTATTAACTCAAAAGAGTAAAGTAATCACTTCAAAATCTATTGACTGAAGAGTAGATGGAGCATTTAGGCAGATCATCTTATAAATGGTGACAAAGCTGAATCAGGCACCAGTGCAATGCACACATGGCAGCACAGCTCAGTACAAATACCTCATACTAGCTGTCAAGCATGGTGATGGAGGGGTGATGATTTGGGCTTGTTCTGGGAACCTTGCAGTCACTGAGTGTGCCATAAACTCCTCTGTACACCAAAGTATTCTAGAGTCACATGTGAAGCCCTCTGTCTGACAGCTAAAGCTTGTCCAAAACCGGGTCGTGCAGCAGGACAATGATCCCAAACACAGCAGCAAATCTACAACAGAATGGCTAAAAACCAACAAAGCCGTTGCAAGGGCCCAGTCAAAGTCCAGTTCTCATCCCAACTGAAAAGTGTGGAGGGACCTCAAGAGAACTGCATAAACAAATGCCCACAAATCTCAATAAACTGAAGCAACTCTATAAAGAAGAGTAGGCCAGAATTCCCCCACTTTTTCTGTATGATAAAGCCATACAGAACATTGACTTCAAGTTATTGCTGCTAAAAGTAGTTATACAAGCCACTGAGTTATGGTGTGTACTTAGAACTGTACAGAGTCCTGTGAACAACTGGAGTTTGCTTCTCCTATGACCCATTTCCATGATCTAGTCCTGATTCCCACCTTCAAGGATGACCAGCACTGCTAAGTTTGGATTTCACCATCTTACAATGCAGCCTAAAGGGCACCAAGGTGCTTCTGACTACATTACATCCCTATGCATTTTAAATAATAAAATAAATTGTTTTCTTTATTATTGTTTTCTGTATCATTCACCACCATGAAACACAAGAGCTTAAATCTTAGCACATAACTTTTAAGTTTTTCAGCACAATCTAAGCTTGCTGCACTTTAAAAAATAAAAAATAAAATAAAAATCAGGCATTCTTGCTTATAAGAGAAACTACTCCAGAGATGGAGATGTGGATTTTGGTGATGTAGATCACCCAGTGTTTATTTTCTTTTTATTTATGTACATTCTCAAGTTAAGGATCTACATTCTGAATCTAACTGCACACTAACAATGCAGCTGATAGAAATGTGTACTATTGTGGAGAAGATTGACAGCTCTGATATCTGTCCAGTTTATCTCTCACTGGATGATTTTTCCCAGGAAAGACCAATCCAAAACCAGATGTTTTGGTCAGCAATTTATAAAGCATTTATATACTCCATAATTCAGTGACAGCATCACTTATTTACATTATAAACACTGCAGACTTTATGGCAGACATGTACTCCCATTCACAGCCTTCATTCACTACCATTAAATTCTTTATGTAAGCCAGTTTGGGTGATTTGGCCAGAGAATTGCTGTCAGGTCCAGTAACTGAAGTGGTGGGGGGAGGGGGCAGCAGGAAGCTGCAGGCAATGACGTGGTGACTTCCATCCATTTGAGCTGTGCTTAACGACCGCTCACCCTAATATGGTCAAAGACTCAAGAATTGAACTGCTTGGCTCTCTGGGTTCAAGTGCCTGACAAAGTGCTAAGGCATGCCAGCTATGGTAGCTGCTGGAGGTCCTGCACAGGTTGGAGGTAGCATGCCTGATGTGATGTGTGTTCGTACAGTCTAATCAAGGAAGTGTGTTTGTGTGTGTGCGTGTGTGTGCGTGTGTGTGCGTGTGTGTGTGTGTGTGCGGAGCAACTAGATGTGCCTTGAGCTATGAACAACACATCCACTTAATGAGATTAACATTTAACCAGTGCGCTTACTCGCTGTCACACACCTGTAATAAGTAAAAAACACACATACACACACAATCAGTCAGGAAACTGTGTGTATCTCTATGTGTCCCTGTAGGGGGGAACTGACTGTTGATTTACCTCATCCAACAATTACCTCTCAAAGGTGGGAGGAATTCCAAAAATGAGGAAAAGTTGCGTTCCACTCCATTCACTCTTAGCCTTTCCTCTCATAAAAATACCTGAATTAGTTGAATTAGTTGGCTAAGCCTCTCTTGTGTCAGACCCCATCTCGTGCTCAAAGATGCACCTGTCATTCTGAGTTACCTGTTGCTCCTTAAAACCAGTTAATTTTACCGTGCAGGTATAAAAAAGACGGATGTAGCCATTTCATGGACTGTTGTTTTGAAGTCTTGAGGTTGACATTTTGGCTCTCATCACCTTGGTGGTTTTGAAAATGGACATGACCATATTTGGACATGAAGGCAGAGCTGGAAAGCTACCGCTAACTAGCTAGCGTGGTTGGCAGGTTGCATGCATTATTCATTCTTATATTAAATGGGAAGAAAACTTTGACAAGTAAAAAAAAGATATACGCTTGAAATAAAATGTACTTACCAAAGAAAGTAAAAAGGAGACTCTTAAAAGTATCTTTTAGAACAACAAAACAAGGGGAGACAGTGCAAGCCTTAAATTCATCTTTTGGACTGCTGTCACAAAAGAGTTATACAGATCCCTTTTCTTTGCATTTTGTGGCGTTCCATTTGCCTTGAAAGTCAGCGATGTGAGTGACATTACTCCCAAGTTGAGTTCATTCCTGTAGTAAAGCGGGAAAAGCAAGGAAATACAGGATTTGTTGTGCTCTTTAGCAATGTAGAGCCATTCATGCAGCACTATTAATACAGCGCAATGCTTATTTTTTTGCACTGAAAAACACCAGTGCAGCACATTCATGGATAGTACCTGGTCAGAGATTCACAAATTATACATAGGGAGGTGCTGCAACAGTTTGAACAGTTCTGGAAAAACTGAACTTTGACAAAACCTGGAATTTCTTTGGAAAGCGTTCCAGTTGGAAATTCTGACTGGAAACTCAGAAATTCCACCTTCAAATGGAATGCACCATGGGCACGAGTGTTGTTGTCAGATTGATAGTGGAGAGGAGGCTTCATCAGAATAATGTGCATATGAATTACACTCCAATAAATTAATATGACTGGATGTTGGTTGTGACTAAACCAATCATTGTAAAATAATCTAACAATACAGGAATGGCATCAGGTAGTATTGATTCTAATCTGAAAATATAAAAGTAATCCCTTCTTATCTCTATAAGTGCTGTTATAATTTGTGTTGGCTGATTATTTATTTATTTATTTTTACTAAAACAGGAATGGCCAGTAACTGAACCTTCTCTGACTTGAGTTAATGGCAGGATCTGATGACAGCACAGTGATAACAGAGCACCCTGCTGACCCCAGTCTTACTTGTGGTGGAGACAGAGATAACACGGGCAGATAGACAAATGACAGGGTAGAAAGAAAACACAGGTTGCATGGAGATAAACCTGAGTAACAGTAACTGACTAGACCTGCATGTATGCATTGTGACACTATTGTGTAAAAGCAGATATCCTTTCGCTTTTCAGTTAGGATGAAAAACAAACTCTGCCTTGAGTTTATTTTAGTCACTCTGATCAGCAAAGGTAGAGGAGGATTTGGAGGTCATTTCTGTGCACTCATATTTTGGGGACAGTTGGTGTTACGAAATGCATACCTGATTCCCACAGCTTGATTGACAGTTCTCCTTTAGGCCAAATCTGGAACCACTTTCCTTATTCTCAGAAAGGTCCTCTTGGAACAAGGTCACAGAAAGAAGTAGCCAATAGTTGTGATTAGGAAAGGATACTGTTTTTTAATGATCCCATACTATTTTACCAGCTACCCGAAGCATTGCTGTTACTCAGGGCTTTTAAAGCCAAATATCTGGTTTTACAGCAGGACTAGTTGCTGTTTGTAGGTTTCCCAGGCACAAAGTGGCTCATCTTTCTGACACAGTTTCATGGGGTTAAATGTCACTTAAATGCAGAAATTCATTAGTCACGTTAAGGACACGGTGTGTGGTTTTCCATTATTTTTAATGACCAGATATCGTGTTTCAGGCAAGATTACGTTTTTTTTTTTCTGCTTTCACACACATATATATACACTAGTACACCCAGTAAACTTTTCCCTATTTAAATGCAGTGAAGCAGTAAAGTAAAATCATCAGGCTTCCCCAGTCCTGCTAATGTGATAAATAGGCCGCTGCATCACGGATAAGACTGATGTAGTTCATATCAGATGCCTTTTGCTTTCTCTGAAAACCAGATCTGCTTATATGACAATAACCCCTCCATGCAACAGTTTGATATTCACTCACTGGTCATGGCACCCGAGCTACCATCACAAAGTGCGCAGTCCCACATCAGTCTGGATTGTTTTCAAAGCAGCGTTCCATGAAGAAAAGAGAAGAATAGGAGAATGGAGCGAGTGAAAAGACGGGATCAGAGATGTTAAACATGCTGCGCCTAGCGCTGACACTTCCATCCACTGTGCTGTATTTCCGCACACCACAAGGTGACGGGGGGGCAGGATTTACTCCCCTTTTGTGCTCTCCCCGCTGCGCTGATCCTCGCTTCCTCTCTGGCTGCATGTGAAGGCCTATAGGCTTACCTTTTATACCCCCCCCCTCTCCCTCTTTTCTGTATCTCCTGTAAATAGGCCTAATGTTACAGATGTCTGTGTGCGAGCACAAAGAGTTGAGGCAAAGCACAGAGGCCGGCTCTATGCTGCATTGAGGTGAGTAGAACAGGTGGCAAAGAAAGCAATCAGGATGCAGAAAATGATCAGATTTCCCTATTAAAGGTTCAGGTGGGCTATAGCCCCAAATGTCTGTGTGGTGCTCAGTAATTCAGGCAAAAAGTAGACTCTGCCTCACTCCACTTCTGGTGCATCATTCTTGGCAAAAATTAAGTAAAACTAATGCCAGGGCCCATTTTGATCTGTGAATTCAAACTTTCTCCATAGCTGCACTCATTATATGTCTCAAAGTCTATGAAATGTGAAATGTAAATGTAAGTTGTAAATCAAGCTGTCAGAGTGTCAGAGCAGCAGCCAGCAGGGTGAACAAGGGCGTCCATGGGTCCCTCGCTGTGTGGGCTGACTGACTGGCTTGCAGGGACAATAAGCCATACTGTTTGACCTGCTCTGCCTGTCACACTGCCAACTTCACGGACATTCAAACAGCTATCCTCTCTCCCCTGGCTCCACAGCAGTGGACTGAATTCAATCCAACTGGTCAGCTCAACAAATTATTACATGACATTAATCCATCTCTGTGTCTAAAATAGTTATCTTTCTTATAAACCATGAAGTAAAAAAAAAAGATACAAAAAGCACCTTGCCAGAAGTCACTTTTTAAAAAAACAAAAAAATACCAGTTTTACACATCCACCATTAATTATATCCATCAGTTTATTTATTTATTTATTTTTTACCTGCTTATCCAATCCAGAGTGCAGGGGGGGCTGACACCTATCACAGCTGCCACACGGCGAGAGGCTGGGTAAACCCTGGGCAGGTCGCCAGTCCATCACAGGGCTAACACAGAGAGACATTCACACCTGTCATGAATTTAGAATGGCCAATTAATCTAATATGCATTTCTATGGATTGTTTGAGTAGACAGAAGAAACCCACAAAGGCACAGGAGAAACGTGCAAACACCACACAGAAAGACCCCAAATGAGCAGGTAGTTCTTGCTGTGATGCTGTGATGCAAGAACTACCTATATATATTTAAATATATATATATATATCCAAACCAATATGCAGTGGCTCTGTGTTTCCCAAGGGATCAGTCCCATTGATGTTGTCAGTGAAGAAGCTAATCGTTACAGCTGGGACAGTGGAGCGGAGCTATTTGATGACCTTTATCTATGCAGAACATTCAGTGCTGCCTTGCTCTTTTATCATACACCTACACACACCCATCTAAGCAAAACCTCATAAATTAACCAGTGAGATGCTGAGCACCGAAGTGTGAATATCAGTAAGGTGGTGATGGAGATAACACTTCTTGTCAGGTCAACTCACTTTTATTTATATAGCCCGTTTAAAACAGTAGAAGGTGACCCAAAGTATACAGCAAGAATGAGGACTGATTGTGACAGCAATTGATGATCATGATGATGATACTTTATTGATCGCACAATGGGGAAATTACAGTTAGTCAGTGAGTACGTGTTAAATCAGTGAGTACAAGGAAAGTACATGTATAAAAACAAAAAAATAACACTCAAATCATAATAAGAACAACAGCTATAGATTGAATTGTAATGCAGGCCTGAATTAATAATAAATAAATAGGATAATTAATTAATTGTGAGTGGAATTGATGGGAAATAATAGGGAACCTCTGATTGAGTTGAAAGTATGGGACAAGTGGTGGGTGAAACTGAGGTTACAAAAATTTATAACACGTATAAAATATTTTTTTAATGTGTATAAAACTTTACAAGCAGAAGACAATCTTCTGACACTGGCTCATTTCAATATTAATATTGCTTTGCGTCTGCAAGTAAAGGAAGCCAGTTTGGATCACTGAACATACATGCTTTCATTCTGGGCTGCACAGTGCCTAACCAGTTTTGAGTTTCATGAGCCTGCTGCTTGCTGCATGGACCATGTGATATACAGTGCCATACATGCCACAGACAGGAAGGGAAACTGGGACTGGGTCAGTGTGGGAGTCTATCCCATCAACTATTCCTGTAAAACTCATAAATTATGAAGACCAGGTGAAGCCAAGAACATTTTATCACACAGCTGCCTCTCTGTTCCAGTGTGCATGGTAATCACTAATTAATCTATGATGGCCTTAGCATCCTTTATGGCACGTTTAACATTTATTGCATGGTCTAATGGGGAGGGTTTTTTTTTTGTTTGTTTGTTTTTTAAGAGCCCATATAGCCCATCTATGCCACGTCTTTTTTTACTTCCAAAACAAATCTATAAGCTCATAGCTTGGAGGTGTACAGTATTCTTTCTTCTAGAGAGAGGAGGCGTGTGTGCGTCTGTGTGAGTACGGGGGAGGGAGGGAGGGAGGGGAATAGGGGGTAGGCGACCCACGTTTAAGCCAATAGGCGCAGCGCAGCGCTAATGTCATCGCCGGACGCTTTAACTTGGTGCCAGAGCTGCGCAACGCTCAGCCCTGGCGAGAGTTCCTCTCATTAACTCCTTCTTGATCCACGATCATGCACTGAAAACACCATCCCTGAGCAGATTCGGAACGGGACGGAGTTGTGCGTGTGAGGTTTGCAGCCAGCCCGAATGCCTCCACAGTCGTGATTATATTTTGATAAAAGGAATACTCATCCAGCCGCGCACCGAGTTGTTCCTTCTTGAAGGTGAGTGTTGGACTCAGTAATTCATTTTGTTCTGTTAACTTTAACTGTCGCGGGCCATTCAGTGATGTGCGCGTTTGTGATGGCGCTTTTGATCGCCAGAAGATAGGCTGTTAGGTGAAGTCATGCTTTTGCATCATCATGCGTCAACAAGACCGAGAGATGGAAATGATTCGGCTCTCCATTACTTCATGGCCAAACACACGAAAACAAGAAGAAAGGGAGTTCGCTGAGGCTCCGTGGCATGTTTAATCCCAAAAGAGAAAAGAGCAAGCCAAAAAAAAAAAAAAAGTGAATCTGTGAGCCGGGGGGGTACTTGGAAAATGTGTGTGCGTAATGGAGGTTTACATTTTGGTTTCCAGATGTGTGGACTCAGCTGCCTCTTGTCACTCAGGTGGGCTCCATCGCTTTCTCTCTTTTTCCCTGCGGGTTCAGTCTTGGTCTTCTAAAACTCCTCTGAAGTACATCTGTTGTGACACACCGCAGCCCAAATCCACAGACACATGACAAAGCGAAGCCACATCATTCCAACCGCGCTAAACAATTGACAAAGTAAGGCATTTCTTTCATATCCAGTCCCACATCAGACTTTAATCAAGTCTTTCATTGATATCAGTTTGATAAAAGATGTGCGTGTTTAATCTGCCTTAGTTTTAGAATTCTAACTCAGAGTACATAAAATCTAGTTAAAAAGTAAAACTGCGAATATAAGTCCTATAGTGACGTGTTAAGGTAGATTTCCAATGCTGGGGAAAGTGTCATGAAGCCGGTGGTGGCACCTAGTGGTGGGAGAGATTGCAAAGATGCTGCAGTGAGAGCAGCAGACTTGTGGATCCAATTCTTTTATTTTTTAATATGAGAATGTTTGTGTAGTAAAATGTATTATCTGCACCGTAGTCTAAATTCAGAATCTTAAATAGAATATTCTGAAACAGCACTTTGCCCCAGCAATGCTCTCAGTCCCATGAAACCAGCTTGTTAAAGGCCCCAAAGTTAGGTGAGCCAGGATCAGAGCAGCCGAGGATCAGGTGACTGAGGTGTATTCCCCCTCTGTGGGAGGCCAGTCAGCCTGACTGTGCTCCGCTTTGCTGGGGGTATACACGCGGCTATGCTAAGCCTTTGTTAATGAGTACGTATCTGTATCTGTGTGTGTGTGTGTGTGTGTGTGTGTGTGTGTGTCCTTGTCTGTGTGTGGTACTGGGCCTAAGTGGTTGTGGATCAGCATGTCCATTACTTTGTATGCTTGTGTGCATGCATGCATGTGTGTTTGCCTTTGCATCCACCTCTGTCCTTATGTGTTCATGCAGGCGTGCGTGCGTGTGTGTGTGTTTGTGGGTGTGTGTGAATGAAAGTGAGATAGTTGTTTGGACTCGGGAGTTAAGCTGCTGTTAATTGGTCAGCCATTTGGACCACATGGGAGAGTCGAGTCAGGCAGTAGCTGAAATGTTCGGTATGTTTGGCTTGACTTCAGTGTGCTGTGGGACATAACACTGATTCCCTCATATAGACGCTGAACAGGGTGTTTGTCTTGTGTCTATATATATATATATATATATATATATATATATATATATATATATATATATATATATATATATATATATAAAATTTATTTAAAGTAATGGGAGGCAGGGAGCACAACTCAATGCAAAGCTTACCAAAATGTAATTTCATATATACAAGTTTACTGTGACCATGACATGCACTTTTGGCAGTTATCCAGCAAAGAAACAGTTTGACACATGAGAAACCATTAAAGCACTAATTGTCATTTTTACAAGTTGTTTTTTTTTTTTTTTTTTTACAGCTTAAACTAATTTTGGTTATCAGAAGATAATTAACATCAGCAGTAATTTTAGTAGTGGTATTTTCTATTCTGAGACATTCTGTTAAGAACAGCAGTAAAGAAAAGATCAAGCATCTGTGACAACATTGGTTAAGTCACAAATGAAAAGAAAGAGTTGGGTTAAAGGTGGGTTGCAAAGTGGCTTGCAAAAGCAGCAATAGCTGGAGGCAGCTTCAATAGCTCGCCCTACTTTCCATTTGGAAATGTAGGAGGGTATCAGCTGAGCTATCAGCTGATGCGGGCAGGCATGGAAATCAGCTGTTATCAGCTGATGTTTACTGAATCAGTTCATTGATTTCACCTGTTTCACCCTTTTGTACACAACTCGGGTAGTTGCAGATTATCATTTTCAGTGATACAGGGTGCTATCACTCTTTTTTTATGTAACAAGAATAATGAAAGCAAATGTTTCCCCAGAAATAAACAAATAGAAGAGTTTGTGTCTTTAATGGGGAGGTTTGATGGAAGTTTTTTGCTAGCTTAGCAAAAAGAAAAAAAAAACAGGGCTGAAAGGTTAATTTTGTTTTAACATGTAACAATGAGGGGAGTAAGAAAATATTCTAGGCAAGGAGGATGTGAATCAGATGGGAGGTTATGAAGCAGATGTAAAGGAGATGACCTTTCAGGCTTTATCAAAAGACAAGAATGACTAGATGCCGCACAGTTTCGTGTCTCGCTTTGGCAGGAGAAGTGGACAAATTATGAATGAACGAATCCTTGACTTCTTGTTTGTTCCGCTTTCACGAAAGCCTTGCCGGCTTTTTGTTTGTGGACAGTTTCTAGCTTGACAGATTCATTTTTCAGAGCGGCGTCTCTTGATTAGAAACACAAAACTCCTGCCCGCACTTCTTCGTTTCTTCTCACATGCAACCCAGATTCTCATTCTCCAGTGGGGTTTGACTGCCAGAGAGGAAATCCAGCCTGGAGATTGTTTTGATATTGTTGGACACTGTCCTGGAAAACCTTCACTTACTCAGCGACAAGGGTGTTCTGGATGCAGAACCACTGGCTCCTCTGCTTAAACACCTCAACTGATCATAGCAGTAAAGATGCTTGAGGAGCTCCGGTTGTGCAGACTTTACACCCTTCTTGTGTCCCACTGTTTAACTTGGAGGAAAGATTGGCATTAGATTAAATAAGTGTAACCTAATAAAAAACATAGGCACAAATGTGAACTGCATGTGTGTTTGTATATGTGAGAGCGACCTCCACCTATTAGCGAGGCAACACTGCTTGGTCTGTGCGCCTCTCTCAGCCTAAGACCAACATGTGTCCACACAGGCAAGTTTGTTCTGTCATACTGGAATTAATCGAGTGTGGGGTTGTGTAAATCATTCCAAACCTCAGAAAACACACACATACAAACACACACGTGTATACACACACATGCTTGCCAAGCAGCTATCCCCTGTAGTTGTGTGCAGAGGGCCAAACAGTGAAGGGCCAATTACTGAGCTGGAGAAACAGCACAGGGAACAATGAAGAACAGGCCTTTCCTGGAAAAAATGTGGATGTCACAAAGCTTTGTGAGAAAGAGAAATGGCCTTTTTACTGACATTTTGGATACTAAATGGTTAATCCAGAGACTAACTGAGTATTAAAATAGCCATTAGTTTAGTTTTTTTTTTTTTTTTTTTTTTTTTTTAAAAGCAAATGTGAGTGAAATGCCTATCAGGCATCACTATTGGTCAGGTCATTCATGTTCATGTGGGGGCTGAGACAGCAATCCTTGATCTACAAACACTAATCGTGATCCTTGTGCTCATTAAGTGGTTTCAGACCAAACCCTGCAGGCCGCATTGGCTCCACAAGCCTTGTATTATGGTCAGCTTGCGGCGAGGAAAAGTAATTCGGGGCTTAGAGGAATATCAGACGCTGAGTAATGGACTCAGAGAGGGAACTGAGCTTAACTCTGTGTCAAAACTTGCAGCGGAGCTGAAATAAAGTTGCCCGCAGCGCTTGCTAAGTGATGCAAAACTGAGGTGTGTTTAGAGTTCCTGACTCGTGCTTGCGAGTGAGAGTCAATTTGGCACCAAGTTAATTACCTATACACAAAGCTCTATTTGATGATGATTAAAGCCACACACACACCTGCCCAGACACTGCCAGTCGCCAGCCTCTGTAGTTAAGGAGACATTAAAGGTGATGATTATTAGATGATAATAATTGAAAGGCTTTAAAGCCCAAGTAAAGGTAAACAGTATAGATAGAAGCAAAGTCTCGTATAGAAAGACAAGATTTCGCTGCAAAAACCACGTAATTATTCCCATTCAAATGACCGCCCTGAGGCAGAGCGCAAATGATAGCTTTCAGTTTTGTTTTTGATTGGGGGGGGGGGGACATAAAAGGTCTCCTCCTTAGATTCTGGGCTCTTGTTGGTTGTTGAGGGCAACATCAATCGCACAGTCGTGCTGCTATGATGAGAAAACCTCTTCCAATTTTGGTGATCATGTTTCACAGTTTGATGTCTGGTGGCTTCAGGTTTTCACCTCAGCAGAAAGAGCAGCCTTTCTAAATCCGTAGGACAATGTCAAAAAATGTTTTTGTCAAGGTTTATTTTTTAGCAAAACCCGATACTTTTGGGGTTAACGTGCGGACCCAGCTGGCAGCTCCTGCTCTCTATTTTTGCTATTAGATACACAAAGCCATTACCGAGGAAGACTTGCCAAAAAAAGAACCTTATTTAAAGGAGAAACCTATGTCGAAAACAAAAGTTACATGATTTCAGGTCGGTGTGCAGGAAAAGTTCTTATTTGTGAGTCTGTTTCAGAGTGTGCATCCGCAAACATGGCTTAGCTTCTGCCCCTCTTTCCACAAATTGGTCTCATGTGTTTGACATTGTGTTCCTGAGGCTAAGACTGAGTTGAATGTCTCAACTCAGACCTAATCAGAGACAGTCTCCTCTTTTCCCTGCCTTCATTGAATTTTCATCTTTCTTTCTTTCCCTCTTCTTGTGACCATGAGCTAATCACTGTCAGGCAGCTTCACAAAACGGGAGCAGATGCAGCAAACGACACGTTTAGAGCTTCGTGAAAAATACGAGCTGGCAAATTTAGAGTCATCCCTATGATGAAACACTTAGCTAAAATTATGTTGGGTGGTCGCCTGTCTCTGCGGAAGTCTCTGTGGGATGTACCCTATCTGTCACTGCATCTCCATGTTGCCTGACACGATCCCAGAGGAACAGCAACCTCTTAATTCATTCAGAGGGGAAATGGCTCCATCCAATCTGATGCCACCCAGACTCAGGAAATGGCCTGTTGTGATAAATGCGGTATAAATGAGGGTGGAGAAAATTGCAGCACTATCACCAAATTTGCCAAAAAGCTGTGCGTTTGCTTTCGCTTGAGCGCTTGCAGAATCCCAGCTTTCCATATTAAAGCATCTATAATCAGTATTTTTAGCAATCAGTTCACAATGTGGAAGGTGAAAGAGCTCAGGGTCTTTTTGGGGGGGGGGGGGGGGGTGCAGTTTACATTGATTAATATTCAAATTTATATAAGAGCACAGCTTCATCTTAAATGACTTTCCCATCTTACATAATAAGCCCCCAGCTGCCTTTGTGTTCCGTGGCAAGCTGTGGTGTATCCTTCTGCTGGGACAATTTCTCCTCCAAGCCGTGGAGAATATACCAGATATTCACCCAAAGAGGTTAGCTGATGAAAGCTTTGGGGGTTTTCCAAGTGCTCTTAACAAAACTAATACAAACAGTGATTTGACTGTTGTCTGCGTTTCAGTGCTGTGAGATCCATCTGTTCCTTCTTTTTTTTTTTGCCTGTGAAAATGAGGTTAAATTGCCACTTGTATTAATGAGGTGGTAAATAAATTTCTTTTGTGTTTACACAAATGACCTCAAAAACCAGACAGTAAACTGTGTGTGTGTGTGTGTGTGTGTGTGTGGGGGGGGGGGGGGGGGGGGGGGGGGGTTCCATTATCTCAAATCAACCAACTGTGGAAAACAACATGTGGGGCCCCGTTTGTGTGTGCATACGTGCATGTATTGGTGCACACTTGTGTGTTTTGCATTTGTTTTTTTATCATTCGATACTTTACACATGCTTTTTGGTGTGCTGTTGCATGCTTCCTTTAGAGGAACCCCCCCACCAAGGACTTCCCCCTCGGGGCCTTTCAGACATCTGGCTGTGGATGGACAGCTCGTATCCCCAAGTAATATGTGCCGTTAAGCCCCTGGGAGCTGCCGCTGTGCACATCATTACAACCCTCCTCGGGCTTTGCTTGGAAGTTCACTGAAACCCTGGTTCAGAGAGGTACAAATATGCTGTATATCCTTTTATACTACTTCCTTCCCAGTTCGTCCCCCATCTGTTGCAGATTAGTCTTCAGTGTGTGTTTAGAGAGCAAAGCCCGTTGCTGAGTGGGACTGATAGTAAACCCAGAAGGTTTTAGTCAGAACTGTCAGGTAGGTCTGAATTAACAGAGAGGCCAACTGAGGATATGCCCGGCTGAGAGGAAAGACAAGGGGGTGGGGGTGGGGTCTAAAGAGAGAAACAGACAGGGAGAGGGTGAGACAGGCTCCAGAGTTACACAGCGAGCCCACCAAACGGTGCGTCTGTTTACCCGTGGACCTCAGGCCCGCTACTCGAGGGCCAGTGTGGAATGCCAACATGGGCTGCCTGGCCAAATTCAACCACAGTCACTGGGAGAGGAGGGAGAGAAAAACACCCCACAAAATGGCCAGTCACGCCACTTTCCCTGTGATAGCGAGTTTATTTAAGCACGTAGCTCAAAGCGACGTTCATTTAGCACGCAGTCTCGATATCTGCCGCTCCTGTGGCATCCAAACTCCTCATTAAAATGTTTGTGTTGCCTGCTGAGTTAAGCTGATGTTGCTCACCTCTTCTGTTGCCCGACTTTTACTGGAGATTTCAAAATCTCCACTAAAAATCTTCACAAAGCGGGGCTTTGGAATGCACAGTGAAACTAAAGGCTGTATGGTTTCACATACACACCCTTCTCCCCCCTTGATGCAGCTTTGAGAACTGTGCCAGCCCATGCAGGCCAAACTGCAGGCCGAGTGTGACAAAGTGCCCGGGGCTGCAAACTTGGTCAGACCCGTCTTTCCCAGCTCTAATGTTTCCAGTGCTAAATTATGGGAAAGTGAGGGTGCCGGTTGTGTATTGCACAGACGGTTTATGCGTGTGTGTGTTTGTCTGTTCTGCGTGACTGATGTGCCATCCCTCCAGGGTCCTGTCATTAAGCCTCTGTGTACACAACCCCAATCCCTGGCCTACATCTATCTCTTATACAGAATTCATGTGGGACTTGCGCGCGCGCACACACACACACACACACACACACACACACACACACACACACACACAAACCAAAAGCTTTCCCATACTAAATGTGATGCAACTCCGTAGGTTGTCTTGCAGAATATGTCATCAGATGTGGCTGTTTTTACATTTGCGTCTCCCTCTTTTCGTTATTTTTAATGTTTATTTTTCATTAGGAAATACTTGCATCTCAGTTTGAGTGGCATAGCTCATTAAAAGCCCTGATTTATCTGTTTCTTTTGGCTCAAACATGTGACACACTGTAAATCAGTCAAATGGATACTTCCAGGGAGAGAGGGGGACTTTTTGTAAGAGCAATAACAATGCTGAGTTAAGTCAACGTAGAGTAGATCAGCAAAAATAATAAAACAACTTCGAGCCAGTACAGCTGGATGGTGTGATTTTTATTTCTCTGATTCCAAGAGCAAGATAAGCATGGGTGCTTTTCTTTTTTTAAATATTGTAGTCATCCTTAAGTATAGTATGTGGGCTAAAAGTAGTTTTTTGTGACTTTTTCTCAGAAGAGCAGCTTTTATCTCTTTAAAAGAAACATTTTGTAGACTTTACACCAGCAGCATATTTCTCCTGTTAACAAGTATGTGATTTTTTTTTTTTTTCATCTTCATCATCAGTCGCTCACTCACCTCTGTTCTGTTCTAGCTATAAATATCTGCTGTTCTTTCTCTCTCCTTTCTCTGCTGTGGTTCATTTTGAGAGACTCCAGTCTGCACGAGAGCCAGTGTGATCTCAGCAGCCTGTTTTTAAGATTCTTCAAACCCACACACACTCCTTTCAAAGCCTTGGTTAAAATGTCTCCTGGCCTGGCTTTTATTAAAGAAGGAATACATCACTTAACAATATCAAATTAGAGTTGGTTGGGAGGCACAAGACTCTTTTTCTCTCCCCTCTCTGTTGCGAACGTACACACACACACACACACACACACACACACACACACACACACACACACACACCACACACACACACACACACACACACACACACACACACACACACACACAGCACTAGAATGACAACATGTTTGGCTTCCAGTATGTTGCCATTTTTCCATTGTGTTTCTCATTGATGTTCTAGTTCATCATTGCAATGAAGTGTAAAAGTACTCTCTGATTTAACACAGACTTGTCACATTTAAAAGCGAGACTGGACTGTTATATATAACTAAAGCCTGCCTGTGCTGCCTAAATGTGACTAAAATTGGGAGTTTTTCATTAGATTTTGCTGGTAAAATGTATCTCAGACATCCTGATATGCACATACGCACTCTGGGAATAGCACTTTGTACACTGTATTCTACTCCCAAGGTGTGCTGGTTAACATCAAAATACAGAACACCATTTTGAGTCTGTGAGTAACAAAGAGAAAATCCAGTTTTCCACTATTTGAATAACTGGCTACATATGCAGGGATATAGGAAGCTTGTAGAGCATATTAAAGATTGACAGATCAAAAAAGATAATGCGAAGCATTGGGAAGAGAATAAATAGAACATTAAAATGACCCCTTATGCTCACACAGGTGAGTGAAGAAGGATCAGATTTCCAAACTCAGTTCTATCCCACTTTCTTGCTTAACTGCAAACTGAAAATTAGAGCCCGACCAATATAAGACCGATTAAAAAAATTCTATATTCCAACATATCGGCCAATATATACGACAAATAAGCAGATCAAATAAGAAATAAGAATCACAAAGATGACCAACCTTTGCTGGTGCTGGTGGTGGTGCTGGTGGGGGATACAAACTCTATGAGCAAAAGATTTCTGTCTCATCGGGGAATAAACAAAGATGTCTGAATTCACAGCACAGGATTGGTGTTTTGTTATTATTAACAAGCCTAAAGATCCATTACCTGGTGTGAACGGCTGTGAGAGGCATCTGTCAGCAGGAATAGAGCTGAATGGGGTTGAATCATAATGGATGTGAATTGAGACATGGGAGTCAGATTTGCATAAAAAGGGTTTATCTGCAGCTCAATCACATTGAAGTGGATGCAAATGTTCCTTTTGGTAAAGTTAGTAAAAAGAAATGATGATATTTTTCTTCTGCCATCCAAAAATCTTCATTGTCCTTAAATAAACCTTAAAAACCTTAAATAATCCTTAAATAAACATGCCTAAAAGCCATAGTTGCAGCTTTAAGAAGGTGTTTGCAGTTACACGTGCTTCAGGCTAAATGGTAATATCTAACACACCAGTATGGTCACAGTGGCAAAGCAAATATTCTCATGATGAATGGTAAGTATACTATTCACCATATCACCATGCTGAACCTCACTGTTTAGCATGTTACCAATTACCACTAAACTCAGCAAAGAGTGATGATAATGGCTTTATTCTCCATAAACTAAACTGTTAAAGAAATAAAAAGTCTGACCAGAACCCCGAACATAAATGCTATTTTTTAGCCATACAGCACTGCCAAGCCCCAAATCAGAACATTGGCTTGAAGAATTTTCCACTCTAAATTAAAAGTAGGGCTCTGAACAAGAATAACAAGTGTATCCTCAAAACCCAGTGCCTACCAATGCTCCCATTACAGTTGACAAATCCCTGCATTTTATAGCACTTTTATTTCCGCCTCTGTTGCCTCTGAGGCATGTAGGTAACACCCAGCAGAAGGTTTTACGACTTGAAACTTAAATTACACTCGACTGGGGAGTGTCGAGGAATATTAACACTGATCTGGCAAAACCTCTGAGCCCCCCCCCCCCCCCCCCCCCCCCCCCACACACACACACACACACACACACACTTCCACAGAGCTGATTTGCAGCAACAAGTCAGGCTGGTGGGCCTTGTTAGCGAGGGCTAAAGATCCCATTTCCTGGTGTGAAAGGCTGCTGAGAGGCGTCTGTCAGCAGGAATGGAGACATCGTAATGGCTGTGAATTGATACAGATCTCCATGTGAATCAAGGTGGTTTATCAGCCACTGTACATGCGGCTTAAGCTAATGGTTGCTAAAAGGTGCATGACTGAGTCACACTTTGCAGCACTGTAAGGGAAAGAAGCCATTTCTCAACCAAAAAAACATAATTCACTTTCATAATTTGGTTTATTTGTCTGACAGTAGGACACACAAACCCAGCCTCATGGGGTCACAAGCTAGTGTACTCCTAGTGCCGGTCCCAAGCCTGAATAAATTAGGGGATTGCATCAGGAAGGGCCATCCGGTGTAAAAATCTGTGCCAAATAAAACACGCAGATCCATCCGCTGTGGCAACCCCTTAGGAAATGAGGGAGCAGCTGAAAGTACCTCTCTCTGTCTGTGCCTGTCAGTTTTAGGTCCACAGTGTTACTTGTTGTGTTAGGATCTTTTCTTTAGGCAATCAGTGAGCAGAAACTACTTCAACGCCTTGCTCAAGGTGTCAGTTTGACATAGTGCCAAGCACTTCTTTAAAAGCAAACTGCCTGAGCCCTTTCCTCATCGGAATAGGGAGTAGTTAACACAATAAACATAGATTAGCCCTGAAAGTTGCCAGTGAAGACAATAACCTTTGGAAGATGTAGCTTTTGCCTTAAAAGCCTATGTTTGCTTTAATCCTGGTGAACAATCTTTTATATTTCATCATGTATTTTGCACTTTATGCTACTTTAACATCAGGAATGGTCTCCATGCTCTGTTTGAGCTTGGCTTTTATGACAACCTATCCTGTGGCATGTTGAGACATGCCACTGTCCTTGTTGATTTCTATTTTGAACAACCAAAGGGCAATTTCCCCCCAATATTAGCATTCTAAGGGATCGGTAAAGTGTTTCATCCCTTGGGGATGAAACACAGCTGAGAGGGTGCAGGTGTGAATGACTGTTATAAATGAAAATAGAGAAGAGCACTGCTGGAATGGAGCATCGCTTGCTTTGTAACCCTTCCCTCTACAATGAAGGTCAAGAAAAGGCTGAATTACCAGCTGAGCCGTGTTCCAGCAGATAAAAAATGTGCAGCCAGAAGGAGCAGGTACGTGTGTGTGTGTGTGTGTTTGTGTGCAGCTAATGTGTAGTCTAGACTCTTGGATTTCAAGTTTAGAAAAGGCCAGGAGATCTTGTCTGAACCGCGGTCCGGAGCTTATGCCAAGGAAATAAAACTCTGCTCACAAAGTCCTTTGAGACTTGATCAAAAGGTTTCTGTCCAAATTGCTTCTGACTTTACTGAATTTAGACTGATATTTTGGGCCAGTAATGTTACTGGATATCAGCCAAGGGCGTGTAAGAAGGAATCTAAAACCTGTGCTCCAGTCAGATCTCATTTAAAATCAGTAGTTTTTACCTGTTATAGAATAAGCCGGGAATAAGTTCTGTCTTTAGCTGTTTTTGTAAAGCAACAGAATGCTGAAAGACAGAGAGAACTTTCATTTTACAACATTAAAAAGGGTCTGTTTTTAGCAAAATCACAGCTGTGTGTGATTTTCACGCATCTGTGCTCATGCACTAAGCCCTGGGGTCAAATGTCACTGCATAAACCCCCCATTAGCAAGTTCCTAGTCATCAGCCTAAGACATATGAATGGCGCCTGGGCATCATCCATTCAGGACATATGTCCAATTGCTTTGCAGAGTCCTAAAATATAACAGCTTAAACCCATTTAAGAACCTATTGTGAAGCAACAATGCTGCAGGATAACCGTGTAACGTGGACAACAGCATGCTGCTTCTTTATCTTATTAAGGCAAAGTTCAGGTCCTTATAAGGTTTGCTGTTGAGAGCCTACAGGTTTAAAACTCCAAGAAGAATGATGCAACTGTAATGTCTCTATCCATCATGGTTTTTTAATCTACAACAGATAAACTAATGCCTGTAAGATTACCAATAAAACTTAATTAAAAAGAATTTCTGAAACTTTCCGCTCTGCTAGACCCTCGTTTCTCTCCAGGAAGAGGCAGAGGAGACGGCAAGGTCAACTGTCCTCTTGTGTTTTCTAAAGAACCATAGGTCTCTGGCCACAAGCCCAGGCACCGTCTGAAAGACAGATATTTGCCTATTGTCTGGGATAAAGCCACTCATTCTCAGACCTGTCCTCCATTCAACCAGGAGCATTCCTCACCTGCTCATTGGCTGGTTTCATTATCTGAATTAAGTTCCTGTCTGTCACAAAAATAGGTTCCCCTCTCTAGCTGTCTACCTGAAATAGGATTTGCCAACCTTTTGAAATGCATATCCAGATAAATATCTTAGGAAATTTAATGCACATCTCTCTGGGGGTTAAACACAAAGTGGCTTTTGCAGAGTGGTGCCAAGGCTCCTGGAAAACTGAAGAGCTTTTCTGAAAGGTTCACCCTCTGACTGGACTGCGAGGCTTAGTTGTCTCTTCTCTCAATTTCAAATATGCGTTGGTATGCCGGGAAAGAAGGCTGTGTTGGCAACGCACATAGACAGTCCCATCTCTAAGCACACAGAGAAACCCATTCTCTATCTCGGTCTCCTAAGCTAATTAGCTAACTGAGTCATTTCTCATTTGTAACAGGTAATCCGACATGTGACAAACAGCTCTTTTGCCCTCTCTGCAAGTGACTTTGTGGGGTCGTCAGAGGAGAAGGCGTCTTTGTCTGCCGGACAATCGAGTAAACTCATTTGTCATTTTTGACTCTTTAAATGAAGCCGTTGCTGCTTTTCAGCCTTTCACAATGACTGATGATGGCAAGCTTGTCCAAATAATCACATCAAACTTCCCCAGGCAAATCCAGTGAATTCTGTTTGCATACAGATTGCACCCCCCCAACAGAACAATAAGTGCAACTTTTCACATTTCATCATTGCTAATGCAAGTGTCACCTTCGGGTCTCAGTTTGGATCTGAGCTCTTTACGCCTAGCTCTGCCAGATTGTTGGGAGTTTCTTAAAGTGAAGTGCCTTTTGACAATAACGTCATTGTGGAGTGAGAGATGAAGATGCGGGGACCCCTTTCCTTGGTGATGTCAGTGACCGCTTGAGCCAAGAGACCCTTTGCGTGAGAATTTCCCGAGATGGATGAGTTGAGACTTGAGAATAAGCAAGGTCAACATTTAACCATTGAAACGCAAACAAAACATGAGGGGTTTTGTAACGGACTAGCTGTTTTTAAATGATTGAACACCTCGAACACATATAGTTTGTCAGGTGTCACTATGTTGGCAAACAAAGACTCAAAGTTGCTATTATCAATATTGTTATATAAACAGTGGGTCACATGAATCCTTGTATGTAAAAGTGGGTCACTCATACTGAGGACCTCAAGAAGTCATGTCAGGTTTAAGAAACTTGAAAGCATCTTTTATTTTGACTCTAAATTAACACTAATGTTCTGTGTCTGCTTGATGAGGCGAGTCTAAAAAGGCCCTTACTGCTTCCATTGGAAGTAAGAGGGTAAATAGCAGGTAGGTGCTGCTAATCATGTGTACTTTATTAACTAATCATCAGATAGTGTGAGACTGAACAAGTATAGCTTGTTTGGAAGGGTTGCCAGGAGGAAACCTCTTCTCTCTAAAAGAACAGGGCAGCACGGTGTGAGTTTGCAAAGTTGCATCTGAACAAACCACAAGACTTCTGGAACAACGTCCTTTTTACAGATGAGGCCAAAGTGGTGATGTCACATCTGTCTGACGTCTAAAGCTTGACCCAAATTGGATCATGCAAGAGAACAATGATGCCAAGCACAGCAAAAGATCTGTAACAGCATGGCTGAAAAAGAGAAGAGTCAAAGTGTTGCAATGGTTATAATTGCTACTGTGCTAAAATTATTTAAGGTGCTCTTATAAGTCCTCAATTAATAGGAGTGAATAAAAAGTGTGTGTAACAGTATATTCCAGCTGGCTAGGCATGTTTAAAGTAGTGGATGCTTATAATAGACTATATAAGCCCAATAAAATCATAAGTTTTGAGCCTTTTACACAATTTAATAGTTCTTTGAGAATAATGTTGTATGTCAGTTGTGTTTACAGTTTGTCATTGTTGCCCCTAGTGGCCAAAATACTGTATTATAGGTTGTTATAATTTGTTTCAAGTCTCAAGCATCAGTGATGCCTCGTTGTCACCAAGTAGCGATCAAACCTTTTAAGTACTTTGATTCTGCCCATTTTTTGTGCACAAGGTAACAGATTTTGTTGCTGAGATAATAGGGCAGCCGGGTCGAGAACCGATTACCCACCACATGATCTAATCAGTAGATGAGGACAAATTAATGCAACATTATTAGAGCAAATGGCATCAAAGTGGATGATCCCAGGAACATTTTTATGAGAACCAAGGTGAAAGTGTGCAGCCACTCGCATCATAGATAGAATTTTAATCCCTAATGGGGAAATGGAGGGAAATTCATCTTAAACATGTGTCAGTATTTCAAAAAAAGAGAAAAAAGTATCTTGTACTTTTTTTTTTTTTTTTTACACTTTTGAGGTTTCCTTAAAATGTAATGAAAGAAAGGACAGGCTGATAGAGACAAAGAGAAGGTGTGAGAGAGGAGGGTGGACATGTCATCTGGCTCTCAGGAATCCTTCAGCTAGTGTGTGTGTGTGTGTGGGGGGGGGGGGGGGGGGGGGGTGCAGGGTGGTGGGCTCAGTGTCAGGAGAAAGGGGTGTAGATATAGGGAGGGGGGGGGGTGTTGACTCTGAAGGGTGTGTGTGTGTGAGAGAGTGACTGAAGTGTAGCGGCAGGCAGGGAGAATGAGGGAGGGGCAGCCAAGGCTCGGCTGCCCCCAAGAGCACACTCTCACAGTGGGATCAGAGACACTCCAGATAGAGACGTCGCCCTCCCTGCCCTCACTCGTCGCTCACTAGACCATAAAAATTTTGGATTGCTAACTGAGCTGCCACCCTGCTCTGGAGTGAGAGCTGCTCACTTTTTAGACTCTCATCATAGCTGATGTTGGCTTTCAAAGGCTGAGGCTTTGGTGTGGGACACTTCCTGACTGAATGGGATCTGGATCTGATTAGAACGCGCATCCGCTGTGCTTGACGCTGTGCTTGACGCTGCAGACATGTTGCCAGAGCTGGAGAGCTGTGCGACCAGGGGATTGTGGAAGTGAATGAGGTCTTTATGCAGAGGGTGGAAAGAGAGATGCTGTTCCCGGAGGTAAGAGAAAAATAGATGAGTAGGCTAAACTTACTGAAACTTGCAAACACATTCAGAGCCCTGCTGGTGGAAAACACTTGCACAAGTCAACCATTACTCATGCTGAGGATGAACCTGCATGTGTGTTTCTTTATTTAGAAATATGTCAAGTCTTGCATCTTGTGGCTGTGCAGGTGGTCTCACTCCAACTGTTTTAATCTCCTCTGCACCCCCTGACACCCATTTGGCCTTAAAATAACACTCTTTAGCAGTCAAAGAGAATTGACCTCGGCCTTTGAACTCTGCAATTTAATTGTTTTCCTAAGTCAAATCTCACGGCATTTAGGAAAAAAACTTTATACTCCTTTTTTGTTTATTTGTTTTTAGCGTATCACTCAGAATCTTCATATTTGTCCATTATATTAACTGCAGGTAACTCAAGCTATAACTGCTGTTTGATTTAAAAGGGAAGTATTCCTTTACTTCATCTGAAAATAACACATTTGACTCACTTGATGATGGAGTGCTCGTATAAGATAAGATAAAACTTTAATGATCCCACGACAGGGAAATTTGTGCATTACAGCAGCTCAATACAGAGAAAAAATGAAAAAGGATGAGTAGGAACAAATAACTAAACTAAAAACTAAAATAGAATAGAATAAAATAAAATAGCAAAAATCTATACACATATACATAAGCACTATATACATAAATATATATATCAGTGTCAATACCCACATTTACATATACACACATATACACACACGTCAAAACACTATATACAGATATCAAAATATTATATACATTTGTAGCCGGTAAGGTACACAGCATACACGGTATGCATTATATGGGTGAGTGTAATAAATAAAATGTATCTGACTATGTGGATAAAGTGATGGCAGTGGAGGTAAAGTGTCCAAGTGACTCAAGACATTATGATGTGTTATACAGTTATAAAGGGTCAGATAAGTGGGAGAGTCACACATGGTTAAGTTAGCCGGCTACATCTGGCCCCTGTTTACACAGCCCCAATGATGTGACTCCTAAAATGTTTTTTTTTAAACTTCTTCCTGTCACGTCTTCATTGCGCGACCTGCGTTTAGATTCCGAATAGGTGGACGTTGTGTTTTTGTTTTGGACAAAGGCAGCCATTGTGTTATTGCCAAGAGGTGACATGGTGAAATGTGAGTTGCTGTGTATGTTGGCTCAGGAATCTGCAGTCACCTTTTTCCCCGCTTACTTGTGCGATGAGAAGCAGGAGAGCTGAAGGGCAGACGGAAACCGGCGAAACGAAAGCAAGCCACCCTCAAAATCAGCTAGTTTCTAGTTGATTGTAATTCAAGCAGTTCAGCAGCGTCTCAACCGTTCTCTGGTTTCAGCATCTTCAAAAGGAGGGATTTGCTGCTTTATTTTGTTATATATGATAGGAAGCTGAATGTCTTTGGGATTTGGGTCTGCGGTTTTTCAGACATTGCGCAAAACTATCTGGAACTGCCACATTCATTAATAATGAAAAACACAGACAGTGATATTTAAGGCATTAGGTTTTGGCCTTCAGGTCTTCAGACCAATTCAGAAACAACCATATTATTGGCATCAAATAATCTTTAAAATAAGAATTACTCATCTACATCTACTTACTGGTCTTAACTAGGTTACATGAGATAAAGAAGAACAAGTAAAGAAAAGCTTCTGAGTGATAACATTATCTATCCTACCATAAAACCTGATAGATTAGTCACCGAAGAACAAAGCAACACTCAAAAAACCCCTTTGTCCTGTAATAAGAGACGCAGTTAGACCTTAAACACCATTTGTAATCTTTAAATTTCAAGTTTTGAAGCCCTGGGCTTTATTTGACTGTATGCTAATTATGGGTATGTTAATACCTGTCTTCTTACAGAGGGGTTGGATTTGTGGTGGAGGGAACCCTGTCAGCCTGCTCACCTCACTCTCCAGGCCTTCCTACTTTGCATTGTGAGTTCAGTCGCAGCTGATAGGATGAAACTTATTCTTGTGGTTATGTTATTTATTTATTTATTTTTTTGCCTTGCTGCTCTGCTTGTTTCTCCGGTGACAGCATTCGACTGTTCCTAACCCTCATTAACCACCACCTCCAGTCCCCAAATGGCTGGGTATCACACAGCACCAACATTTGTCTGAATAAATTTGATTGCCAGCTCTACAGGCATGCTTACCACATCATTTTTGCTCAGTGGAAGCCATCCAGACTGTAATGTCCCCGATGGCATGGCTCTTTTGTGAAAGATCTATCCAGTGAGGTGGGCCGGTGTAAAGTTTCTGACTGCCTTACCCCAAATAAGCCCTATTGTGGTCCGGATTTGCATGTCAAAGAGGCAGAGTCAGCAAGGTCAAAGAAGAGGAACGTTTTTCAACACCTTGAGACCAAAGCTGTGTTATCAGGCCGATGAAGGCGGGAGACACACAACAACAAGACAGATTAACCCCCATTCATGTACTACTCTTATCAGCTTGTAAAGAGAAATAACAAAGGCTTCTTGAAAGGCGTCTGACAGCAGAATCACGCAGTAGTCTGAGCGGATGCGTTTAGTTCTTCACGATCGCTAAATCATTTGTCATTTGTGCTTGTTTTGAAGTCACTATCCGTACACTATACGCTGTATGCAGTGGTGACAACATGTGGGCATCCTTAAAGCTGTTTCAGAGGCTTCGAGCCTTGCTAGCATAGACGATAAGACCAACAGGTTTCTTGTGGCTAACAGATGGAAATTTGAGCTGCATCTTGTTATGTCAGAGTATTACTAGCTTAGTTTAAACCAAAAGTAGTGGATGCACCTTGCAAGCCTCTTTTTACTGAAACGGGAAATGATCCTATTGTGCAGGACGCACATCTCACTAATAAATCAATCTCTGTATGTGTGTCTGTTTGTCGCCTAACTTGACATCTGATCCACTTCAGTGCTTGATTTGTGAGCTCACAGATAAGGTCTCCTTTTGACCTCATACTCACATCACTGTCAATGGGAACTTTTATTTATAAACTATGTAATATGAACTGTGGCATTAATCTTATGTTGATGCTACAGTGGGCACTGCATCATGGTGCATACATCTCCACATAATACGACTTAAAAAGAAATGACAGACTTTTAAAGCCCTTATTCCAAACAGTGCCGCTGCTGTATGTTTATGTGTCCCAAACGCTTACCATGCTGGAAAAAGCCTGGTATAATTTTCCATTATATATGTTTGATCAAAGTTTGTCTCAAGTATCCTTTGAAGGTGGACAATTTTCAGTCATCCAGTATGATGCTTCAATATTTAAACAAAGGAAGCAGGATAAAGTACACTAATGGGATGGAAAATAACATATTAGTTATTTTTGAGGATGACTCAAGAGGTTTGAATTGTGGAAGGATTCTGAGATATGCCACGGAGAGCTTGTCCTTTCTTCTCTGTTTGTTCTTTGCTCTTCTCATATTTTTCTAGCCATTATGTTAAACTCTAAAAACAGTGCCGGGATCAAAGCAATTATCTTGTTGAGAAAGGAGAAGAAACAGAGATTAAAGCTAATTGGCGGATTGGAGGCTTTTAAGAAATTCAGAGGAATTTACAGTAAGTGCAAAAAAAAATAAAAAAAATAATCCTAGATCAGCCGTATCCCAGCCAACTGGTGCCAAGAAAGTAAAAGCCAGAACTTTGCGTGTAATTAGAGAAAGCATATGAAGCAAACAGAGGAGGGCTAAAAAGCATATATGAATGAAAGGCTGGGTCTGTTCTTTATGACTCCTAATCCTCCTTTATTTGCTCGCAGCGCCCGTGTGTGATGAACCTGGAGCGCGGTGAGAGAGGGGAGCGTCCTTTACCTCGAGGCCCCGAGATGGAAACTCGCACTGGTGGGAAGATGGGGAAGATATCCGTGGGCTTCCAGAGGAGCTCCACCTCAGATGATGACTCTGGGTGCGCGTTGGAGGAATATGCATGGGTGCCACCAGGACTCAGGCCTGAACAGGTAGGACCTTAATTCCAAAATTACTTAATTTGACCATTAAGAAAAAAACACGCACACATGCTTTTTTGTCTCACTGCTGTGTCTTCCAGTGTGTTCTTTCCACCTCTCTTTGTATGGGCGCACACATGAACATTTAAGCTGACAGAGGATTTAATTTTTTTCGTGTAAACCTGCGAGTTGACAGCGTGCTTATAGTTTAGTTCAAACAAGGTTATGCTGCGCAGTGTGCTGCCTGTGCCATACTAGCAGATTAGTAGTGCTGCACGCTGAACTTAACATCTGGCTGTGGATTTTTTTTTTTTTTTTTTTTTTCTCACATCCAGTAGTGTTCATGTTCATCTCATTTCAGTCAGAAATAACTGCGGTCTCACATATTTTCCTATATTTTCTTCACGGCAGTGCACACCAACAAACAAAAGTTTGTTCTTGTTTCCATTGCTCCTGTCAGGGGAAATTAACCAAGGCAAACATTAACATTTACAGTCCCTTTGCTGTCTCCTTTTATGTGGAGAGATTTAACAGTCGGGCGCCTGTGACTGGAGAAAGGTTGACATGTTTGGCCCACAGTGTCACAAAAGAAGGGAGTGCGTTGCTGTGCGTGCAGTCATTCTCCACTGATATCCTCCATCTGAATAAAAGAGGAGAAACAAACCCTCCTCTTTTGCTTACTCTTAAAGAAAAAAAAAAGCTTCAGATGACTTGACAAAATCTCATTTACATGTCTCCATCTTCAGGTCCAGATGTATTTCGCCTGCCTGCCAGAAGACAAGGTGCCGTATGTGAACAGTCCAGGAGAGAAGCACAGAATCCGACAGCTCCTTTACCAGCTTCCACCGCACGACAACGAGGTAGAGATAATGCGGGAAAGAAACAGAGCACGTGAGACCTGAAGAGAGAGATATGGAGCTTAGCCAAGAGAGGATAAAGCTAACATCCACATCTGTGCCACGAGTGACATTGGCAGTCGTGGCACAGATGCATGGCTGCTGCAAATTTAAGGTGAAGCTTGCAAAGCTTGTCATTCTGAGAAAGTTTTCGAGTGCGCTACAACAGTTTTTACTGGCACTCACTTCTAACTGAACTGAAGCCTGCAGCTGCGTAAATCCTACACAATCTCGCAGGGCTTTTGTAGTAAAGCTGAAACAATAGCTACATTCCCTCAGCCCTGTCCACTAAAAGAAAACCTCCTGTGACAGTAAAGTACAAGCCAGCCTCTTCTATATGGCTTTATGGGGTGTAAACCAGCACTCCTTTCACATCTGTGTTAATAGAGTTTACATTAGACAATATGGTGGAGTGTTATCACCAACATAGGGGACAGAGGTGGTCTCTATATACACACACACACACAATAGGTAGACTCAACACACACAAACACAGTGTTTGACTGAGCAGTTTTATGATGTTTGTTGGCAGACCTGGTGGTTGGGGAAGCAAACTGCCTGAGGATTCCTTGCGTAACTGTGGTTAGAAGGGATAAATGCTTTGTGTGCATGAAAGGCAGCGAGCGTGCGTGTGTGTGTGTGTGTGTGTGTGTGTGTGTGTGAGCTCGCTCGCACATCGTTTACTGTTGTTTAGAGAACGACTGAGCTGGTTGTTAGGACAGTCTCGGTCCTTTTTTATCTGAACCTTCATCACCCTCTCTAAACACAGAGGAAGGGTTTGTGTGTATCACTTTCAACGCAGCCTTGAGGAGAATTAGCATTAATTAACCCTTTTTGCAGCCATATATGGACTCTCTGCGATACTTTTCCCCAATGTTGCACACAAAGATGAAAGCCAGAACGTCAGCAGTAATCGGTGGATGTCTCGAGATGCCGTTTCTCATCTTGAACGACTTCCGTTTTAACCATAAGTTGACCTCTGTTCTTTTCTTTCATCAACTCATCGCTCTTTTCTGTTTTCTTTTTTCAACAGGTGCGTTACTGCCACTCTCTAACAGAGGAGGAAAAGAGGGAGCTCCACATGTTCAGCACTCAGAGGAAGAGGGAGGCACTGGGGAGAGGAACACCCAAGGTCCTCCCCCGAGCTCTGCAACACACCCGCTGTGAAAATGTAGGTGCTACACATGGATACTCATGACCACACATATACAGGCATGCTGTAAGTGCACACGAAGACCACTCGCATCACTTAGCACTCACACAGCCACATGTAATCATTTACAGGGAAACCAACTGGTGGGTCTTAAGTTATTTATATCATGTGCTACTAACATCCTCTGTCCCATCCAAATGCCTGGCAACCCAAAGAACAATCCTGATTGGCTAATGTAGCAGTTTTAATCATGGACATAAACTTCCCTGTTAGGGCAAGAGGGGAAACAAGGAAATTGGGAGGCTCATGATTAAACCGAGTAGACAAGCTAGTTGTTCATGAGGAAATCAGCCAATTTCCTCCTGCCCCTCTATAGCCCAGCATGACAGACGGCAACAAAAATCCAAAGGTTAATAAGTAATTCTTACCATACTCTTCAAATCCAGCTTTTTTTTTTCCAAAGCAGTCACAGTATGTGGTATGTGATTCCACATTTACTGTTTGTTTACAGTATATGCAGCTGGTTTTGACTCTATGGAAACATGGAGATAGTTTTTGGGGTTTTTTTGTTTTTGTTTTGGGGTTTTTTTTAGCCTTTATGTGGACAGGCTAAAGATTTTCGCATGATTATTTGTAAATATTTTTTGGAAAGTTGGACTTTTGGGAAAACAGACACCTTGGTTCCATTTTCTGGCTGAAGTCACATGGAGCAAACACAAAAATGGGAACAATCCTAAAACCCGACCTCTGTTTTATACCGCTCATTTGGCGATGCATAACATCTAGTGCCAGTCGAGCTATCCTTGATCATGTTTCTCAAAAACTTCCCCTCAGCGCAGCAGACGTAAATATTAGTGTTGTGTGGCTTCCGCCAAAATTCAGCCCTGACAAGTAAGTGAGCCACATCCTCTGCCAGGCGTCCAAGAAGAGCAGATACAGCGACGCCATGTTAATTCCCCTGGACAGGCGGATGAAGTCTGTCACCATCTGAAAGCAGTTGCTAACATAGGGATGCAAGGTCGCGCACACCGAATGGACTCATATGATCACCAGCGGACACACAAACATGGTTAGACACACCGGAAATGTATGCGTATTCATTCAGGCTCTGTGAGCTGTTGTCACCCTCTAGCTCAGACAGCCATACTTTTACTGCACATGCAATTCCAGGATATAAGACGTTTGGATGCACACACACAATTTGTCAAGCTCCAGTTTCCTAGTGCCCTGACTTCCAGAGACACACAACACCCGCATATCCAAGGCCCCTGGCTGTTCACCCTCGTAATAATGGTAAACAGCTGGGCACGCAATCCCATGCTGCCTATGGGTGTCTCGTAACTCTGCGTAGTTATATAAAGACTGTACGTTCAGACATGCTCAAGCCATCTCTACGGAGTCATATGATTCTTCCACTTGGAGCCAAGGCCAATGCTTTCTGTTTTAAGATTACAGGACAAAAATGCTGCTCATTTCTTCAGCAATGCCTAATGAGAAATTGAGGGTTTCACAGCAAAGTGAAACAGCCACTGATTGTAACACAGAGAAAGCCAAATAAGTTTGAGCTTGTCCTCAAATCTTCGCTGGTAAAGCAGCTATGCTTGGAAGGTTGGATTCAGCATTTTTTTGAATGTAGGGCTTTCCAATGAACACATTTATCTGCAAAGGGTTGTAACCCAGGAAAATACTGGGCCAGGTTACATGGGCAATCCATCTCTTTTTAATAGCAATCTGTGTTACCTTGAAAATATTAAAATTTCAGCAAGGATTATCATTAATGTTGGATTCACTGACGTGTTTTGACTGCACCGTATGCCTTTGGCATTTGCAGTATGATCACCTGTTGTTTGGCCTTCTTTGTTTCAGCATCACTGCAAATGAAACATCAGCAGATATATGATATATATTGAGTAGCTATCTCATAATCCTGCTTTGTTTGCCCTGCATATTTCATGGGTATCGATTGCATCTCACACCTACTGTGAAATGGCATTCCCTTATGCATTTGTTATGCATTATCCCCACACATTTATTCTCAAGGTAGGATATTTATCACCCTAAGCAAGGCTACATGCTCAATGAACTCTCAGGCTTCCTGCCTGCCTTTGGAATCTCACAGGCTTTTTGTTGTGTTTGTCAGTGTTGTGGAGACATCAAGGGAAGCGAGATGGCAATTTTTGCCTCCAGAGCAGGACCAAGTCCCTGCTGGCACCCAGCATGCTTTGTATGTGCCACATGTCAAGAACTCCTGGTGGATCTGATCTATTTCTACCATAATGACAAGATCCTCTGCGGCAGACACCACGCCGAGCTTCTCAAGCCACGATGTTCTTCTTGCGATGAGGTAAGTGGCAGTAATATGGTATTGGGTAGTGTTCTTGTTTTAAAAAGGTCTCACAACAAAGCTAGTCCATAAAGTTTCTCATAATTAACATTAGAATACGTGTTTCCCTTTAGATCATCTTTGCAGATGAGTGCACTGAAGCGGAGGGTCGTCACTGGCACATGAAGCACTTTGCATGTTTTGAGTGTGAGACAATGCTAGGAGGCCAGCGGTACATAATGAAGGATGGAAAGCCCTACTGCTGTGGGTGCTTTGAGTCATTGTACGCAGAGTACTGTGAGTCCTGCGGCGAAAACATTGGTAAGTTTGCACTTCATTCCCCTGACCTGAAAACAAGGTCCCACTGTATTCTTTTTTTTGGTAATGCTATAACCTCCTTTTTTTTTTTTTAAATCATATCATGTAGGTGTTGATCATGCCCAGATGACCTATGAAGGTGTACACTGGCATGCCACTGACCAGTGCTTCTGTTGTGCTCAGTGTAAGACATCTCTGCTGGGTTGCCCCTTCCTGCCCAAGGAAGGTCGTATCTATTGCTCAAAGGCATGCAGCCAAGGGGAAGACATTCATGCCTCAGACTCATCTGATTCTGCATTCCAGTCTGCTCGTTCACGTGAATCACGGCGCAGCGTCCGCATGGGGAAGAGCAGCAGGCCAGCTGAACAATGGAGGCAGTCACAGCTTTTCAACCCTCCTGCCACCATTCCATCCTTTGAGCACAAGCTTGGGGATGGCGAGCGTGATGGAGATGCCGACGGTGACATTGATATTGTGGGGCGTAAGCTTGCCCATCTCGGCCTGGGTGAGGAGAGGTTCTGGCGGGAACGTGAGGAGCAGGATGCAGGGGGAGAGGAGGATCCAGAAGAGTGGGCCCAGCATGAAGACTACATGACTCAGCTTCTACTCAAGTTTGGTGACCGCGGGATGGTACACCAACTTCAACAGCCACCCCTAAAATCTCCCAGTCCTTCTGGTGACACAAACAGGCTAATAAGTGTGTCTGATCCCTGGCTAAAGCCTGATACTACATCTATGGGGATTTCCTCTCCCACTCCTGCCAGCCCCACCCAGAGTCATTCCTCCAGTCAATCCCGAGCCAATAGCCTTAGCCCTGGACTGATGAGCAAGAAGAACCTGCCTGAAATGTATTGGGCCCAGTCGCAGGATGGGCTGGGAGATTCAGCCTATGGAAGTCACCCAGGTCCTGCAAGTGCCAGAAAGATCCAAGAACTGGAGTTGGACCAAGATCAGGAGCAGTCTGGGGCAGGAAGACAGGCCTTCTGGGCAGATAGCAGACAGTGGTATGAAGACTCCCTAGAATGCATTGCTGATGAGCTGAGGAATGTTGAAAAGGGTGTTGGAGACTCCATGGACTCCCTAGCGCTCTCAAATATCACTGGTAAGGAGAGTGTTGGTTGCATGAATTCAGTTACATTTTCTTTTATTATCAGAAAAAAAAAACTGTTCAAAATTGACTTTCCCTGTTCATCCTCCTTAGGTGCATCAGTGGATGGAGACGGCAGGGATAGACCTTTAGTCTATACCCTTCATCCCATGCAGGATCCGTCAGTGGCAGATGACTGTGAAAAGATGAGCAACATGGGAACATTTAATTCATCTCATCTTCATCACAGTGCCAATTCTCTCAACCTCAACCTTGACAAGGGAAATGTGGAAGAAGAGGAGGAGGTTGCACTGGCACTGAGGGGAGACACACAAGGTGGTGTTCACTCATTGTCTCCACATTCAGAAGATCTCCCTGCCACCTTTGTTCATGCCCCAGCTCTAAGGAGAAGCAAGTCCCAATCCAGGCCTCCTCAGATGGTCAAGTTCTCAGAAGACACTGTGGACAATGGATATAATGATGGATATGAGATCAATATCAGAAAGCACCCCATGAGTGAGAAGCCACAGAGGAGGGCGTACTGCGCACCTGAGATGGGCAAAGAAAGAGCCCGCCCGACAAGCCACATAGGGCGCAGCAGGCCGCACCACCACCGGTCAGGCAGGCACCATAAGAGCCGCAAGACTCGCTCGGACAATGCCCTTCACATGGTGCCTTTGGAGAAAGCGCAGAGGCCATATGAGCCCCAGCAGCAAGGTCTGGTCAACCCTCCGTATGGTGCTATGCTCCTACAGCATCCTTCACATAGGCTACCAGTGGCCTACCCCCAAACCCGATCTGACTATATGCTTGGGAGCTCAATGCAAAATGACCCACGGGTTGAGCATTTCATGGGGCTCTACAGAGACGAAGATGACTGGTGTTCTACTTGCTCTTCCTCGTCATCGGACTCTGAGGAGGAGGGCTATTTCCTAGGTCAGCCAATCCCTCAGCCCCGACCTGCTGGGCGCTACTATGCAGAGGACTACCCAACAAGGGTCACAGCCCTTTCTTCCCACAGCCACGTCCCACAGACTGGTCGCCGTAAGAGTCAACGGTCCAAAAACTGTATAATTTCTTAAAGACAGCATAGTGTATTAACTTTGTAACCTGCACAACACCAAACAATACAGATTTTCAGTATGTATGATGGTTTACACAGATCAAATCTGGGTTTAGAGTGTCAGCACTAACATATAGTGTATGGCCAAAAGCCAAGATGCATATCGTATTTCAGGTCTATATCTACTGAAAGAAGAAATCTTTCATTTTAACTGAGGACCGCAAAAAAGACGTGCAACATATAATCAGAAATCACTTTTTGTGTGTGTGTGTGTGTGTGTTCAAAGTTGGCCTCAATACTGGGTCTTACTGATTTTCAGCACTAAGATGATGCACGGACTAAAAGTTGAAAACCTTTGCTTCAGATTATGTACAGCTGGCAGTGGGGAAGTCAAACTTTCATTTCAGCTTTTGCTATTAAGTTTTGAGTTTTTTTTTTTAATGTTCATTTAATTTTTGCAGCAGTATGTGTAAGTAAGTGGCACAAAGGTTAATAATTAAAGTAGAAAATAGAAACTAACCAAATAATTATTTAAAACATAATACAAAATGAAAATGTACATATTAAGTTAAGATTTTAATACTGGTATTTTTATATCCACATTTAAAATGGTTGTTTTGTTTTTTTTTAAGTGTATTAATAAAAAAAAAAGTTTTAATAGTGAACAGACCTCCTTAATATTTTAAGAGAAACAACCAAGATTGTGCCACTTCCTTCACAGTTAAGTGCCGTGTTATTCAAAAACAGTGCCACATATATTCCACTGTTGGCGTACAATTTCTAAAAGGACTGTCGGACACACCAGTGTTTTCCATAGTCAGCCCAGCTGTTCACTACCATTGCTCTGAAATAATCAGCAAAATGCTTTGTGATGTAAAAATGCGTGTAATAAATATTTTTCTCCAAAGCTTCAAGAATGATTTTTCTGTTTTTGAATTTTGTAAAGAGTTACTGCAACTATAGACTAATTAAAAGACAGGCTAATTTCTTTCTGGATGGTGCATTTTGCACTGGAACCAAAAGTTACCACATTTTAACAAGAGAGTGGAGCACCAAGTTATCGACTGATATTAGGCCTCACTCACACAGGCCTAGAGACTGGTCTGCAACTATGGGGCAAACATAGGGGAAAATGTATATTTCTGAGGAAGCAGTTGCTGGCTTTGAAATCGATTGCTAAAAGCCCCATTCATATAATACATATGTACTGCACAGCCAGTTGGTGAGTGGTTTTGGGATGTTGCTGGTATTCGCTAGCACGAAATTGGTCACCAAGAGGTTTACAGCTCTGCACCAAAAACCTCCGTGAGATTACTTTGGCTGCTAGCAGATTGCTGTGGTTGCCATTAGATTGTATGCAAGGTGCCGACTGGTACGCAAATGCTAACAAGCTATTCCCCATGGGGGTGAAACTGCAAAAAGTGCGACACAAACCGGAATTGGAGAATTTTTGCCTTTAATTTAAAAGCGGCACCTTTTGAAATGCGATGGTTGCAGGGTAAGGAACAGTTTTTACATTGAAGGCTAATGTTCTCCGTTTCCAGTTTGTTTCATACTTTTTCCAAATTTTACTAAAGCTCAGAGCAATTGGCAACAGTGATGTCAGTAACACGTTCTGACTACTTTTTTTTGGTAATGAGTGATATAACACTTTACTATTTTCAATTCAGATTAAAGTAACTTATCCATGTCACTGTGCGTTAGTATTTTAGTCATTTTCCTCAGTAAAAAGAAACATTTTTGCTTTTTTTCTTGCGTCTCGGGGAGTGACCTCTGGCCGATGCGACAATTAAATCCCGTTTTCAGCATGAGGACAATAATACTACACAGCAACACAAACGTAAACAATGGAGGAGAGAGATGCGTGTTTTCTGGCTGGAAATACAGACACTATTTAGGGACTATGTAGTTTGTCAGTTAAAGATAACAATGTCAAGGTTAGTTGTGAACTCTGTGATCTAGCTTCAGAAACACTACGTCAAAAAATTTGAAGAAACATTTGGAGTCACAGCACAGCAAGGTCAAACTTACAGAGCAAGTCCCACCAGGTGGTGCGAAACAGAGCTGTGGCTAATGCAAGAGGCCCCCCACCACCCAAACAACAAAAGCTGGACTTTGGTACTAAACCAGTAAGCGGGGAGAGCTGAAGAAGCTGGTCGGACAGTATGTAGTAGAGGAAATGCTGCCCTTAAACACGGTTGACTCGCCTTCGTTTTGTAGTTGTCATTTTTATGTTAAGGCTGGGGGGTGCTGCCGGTGTTGTGCCAAAAAGTGATCGTCTGCCATAAAGTGATTCCGATGTTTATATGTGCTTTCATGTGTAATGTCTTTGCTTATATTGGTAGAGTGCAGTCAGCATGAATTATGAAGGGCTTATATATAAAAAGAAGAAATAACCTGTTTTTCAATAATCTTTAGGAGTCGGTGTTATTGTACCTCCATTATAATCAATCCAGTGTTTTTGGTCACTTAAAACATCTTTATAGAACTAATGTTATATTTGTTGCCATTTCTGCAGCCTTCTGAGCCAGATTTCTGTGTAATAAGACATTTTTAATGTCAATGACAGTTTTTACCTTGATAAATAAACAAATATATAAAAGTAACTTTGCCAAAAACTGATTGCACCTTACCTTGTGATAGAAATGCTGTTTCTCACTCAAAATGACCTGGTATCACTAATGAGAGATATGTTTGACACGTTTCACAGATTATAAGTCAAAAAGCCATTTACAACAGTTTAAATACAGGCAGTCATTTTTTGGCAAATACTGGAAATCGCTTTCTGGCAGACGATCACTCTTTATAACAAAACCGGCAGCTGTTGAATCTAACTAGTAAAGGAACTTGTAATCTAAGTTACTTATAAAATTAAGTAATCAGTAAAGTAACTAAGTTACTTTTTAAAGGAGTAATCAGTAATCAGTTACCGTATTTTTTGGACTATAAGGTGCACTTAAAATCCTTAAATTTTCTCAAAAATCGGCAGTGTGCCTTATGTATGAATTCTTGTGCTTCCTGACCTTGAATCAATTTTATGTGGTACACTGCGCTCAAAAATCTTTCAAAATGTTTTAGTGCGACTTTGGTAAGGGATGCTTCACAAATATTGACATTTTCCAAAGCGTACAAAGCGTACGGGGGGTGGGTGGTAACACGCAGTACGCTTTTCAAATACTTTGAAAATGTCGGTCGGTCTGTGTAATTTGAGCGCTGCCGTCTGACCGCCAGTGCCCGATGCATCCACACCAATGCACCATTGCGTGGTCTGCAGCGATATGGCCTCAGGTCTGGTGGATCAGTTCAAAGGCCTCACTGAATTCTCTAAAATAGTCCATCATCGATTCACAAAATGACTCTACTGACGATATTAGACAGGAACAAGCTGTGAGTGCGGCGCAGCAGGAGTGGAAAGCAGCCAAAGCCGCCAGAGATAAACTCAGCAAGAAGTGGAAGAATTGTTCCAAAAATGGAAACTGTATGCAGTAAACTGCAGAAAACTATGATGGATTTGGCCTATTTTCATCTATGCTGGCCTGTATATTTGTGCGTAATCTGGCGATCGGCACTGTTGCCAACTTTTGTGCAACAAAACTCGCTGTTGGCTGTCTCAAAAATCGCTAGAAGTAGCTAAAGGACGAATCGAGGTCTGGGGGTGTATGTGCTGTCCCCCTCAGTGCCAAAGAGAGGTCCGGGCGATGCCACAGCGTATGAAGGGACGCAGTAGGAGCGCAGTATGTACACAAAACACGGTGACAGCGGAGTTTTCAGGTTTCCTGTGTTGTGTCAAAAATGGATTTCCTTTATTTATTTATTTTTTAATGTTTTTTCTTTGCTTATATCGGTAAATATACTGGTGCACAGGATTTGTGAAGGGCTTACATATAAAATGAAGAAATTACTTGTTTTTACCCTCATTGATAAAGAATATATTGTAGCGTCTGTTAAGATGTTGAAAAAGATGGCGAGATTGCCAGCAAAAGTTGCCCTTTTATTAACAATTAAATGGTTGCTGTGTGACGCAACCAAAACAAAACAGTAACAACGAGACTGACTCAGATAATGACGAGAGGGAACCCGGTGTTGTGCCAAAAAGTGATCGTCTGCCAAAAAGTGATTGCCAAAAAATGATTGCCCATATTTAAACTGTTGTAAATGACTTGCTGACCTATAATCTGTGAAAAATATGTCAAACATATCTCTCGTGAATGATATCAAGTCACGAGGTAGAAGCTGCAATCAGTTTTTGGCAGCGACTTTTATATATTCTTTATTTATCAGGGTAAAAACTGCGATTGGCCAGATTTTTAAAGAGATATGTGGCCAAGAGGGCAGCAGAAATCAGAACAAATATGACATTACACTCTATAAAGATGTTGTAAGTGACCAAAGAGGACTGGATTTATTATAATGTACCTGCAATAATGCAGAGTCATAAACATACTTGAATAACAGGTCATTTCTTGATTTTATATCTAAGCCCTTCATAAATCCTATTGACTACACTCTATTCACCAATATGAGCAAATACATTACACATAAAAGCACATAGAAACATCAAAAATCACTTTCTGGCAGACGATCACTTTTTGGCACAACAGCGGCATGCTTGATGCCGAAATCGCCAAACTCTTCAACTCAGACGCTGAAGATGAGGAATTTGATGGATTTGTGGAAGATGAATGTTTTAAATTGAGTGTATTTTTCTGAAGCTGGCGCTGCCCACGGAAACCCTGGAGAAGAAGCAGGCTCAGCTGTACGCCGTGCTCTCAGCCACCAGTGCCGACCCGGCGGAGAGAAGCAGCGCCACCAAAAAGCTGGAGGTAAAGACCCTGCACGCTTTATGGAATATCAGGAGTACCAAATGAAATTCAGCAATTTGGGCAGGTGAACGAATAATTCTGGCAGGATAATGTATTTGGATTTGAGCCCTGACATCATGTCCAATTCTTTTAGGAGACCACGCAGCAGAAGGAGGTCATCATCAAGGCCTTACAGGAGGAGCTGGCTCTACAATGAGTGTCCCCAGCTGTAACTGGAGGTGCACGGGTTCACCTGTCTGCAGCTCAGGTGGTGACTGGCGTGAGCTTTTCTCTGCAGGGAGAGGCTGAAGGCTCAGGGCGTCCCTCTGCACAACTTCCCCTTCAGATCCCTTCAGATCACTATTAAGATTTACAAATAATTTAGAGCACTAACTTATTATATATTTTATTTTTACGTATTTTGTAAAATGATCCTAAAAATATCTTCAGATTAGATCTCTCAACACATGGATATTATTCTGCAGATATGAAACTTAACAGATTATGAGCAGAAACCTCGTTTGCTGTTTATGGTTTAAAGCTCAAATGCAAAATAAGACGAGACAAAGAAAATTAATTTAACTGGCTTTTTTTTCTTTTGACGAAATAAATTTTTACAAGAATGTCAAACTGTTGTAAATTTAGCAGCACCGAGTCAAATATCTGACTGCTACAAAAAAAAAAAAAAAAAAAAAAAAAAGACATAGCTGAAAAGACTACAAAAACTGATCATGCTGGAGAACTGAACCTCTGTGTTCTCATCAAAAAGAAGGTTAAATAATGAACCTCTTTCCACAATATGAGACTAGAATAATTTTAAATAAAGAATGTGTTTCTTTGACAACATTTAACAGGAAAAAAAATTATGATTTATAGATTCCCACAGAAAATGTGAAGGTAAAAATGGTCCATTCAAAAAAAAAAATAACACTGGTCATTCACAAACAACGCATCCTCTTTCTGTGGTTACTTTTTTTTTTCCCAGGTTGCACTGCTGCAGAATACGTTCAACTGAACAATCCAGACTCCAAACAGTCAAGCCTTCATCCTCCATCTCATATTGGAGCACACTGGGCTGATGCGTCAGTAAGATGAGCTGTGGTTGACTGCTGTCTTTGAAAGTTTATGACCTGACAGGGACGCGGAGGAAGTGGCTGAGTCACAGGTAGAAGGTTCTGGCTGCCGGACGACCTCGTCCAGCTCGTTGATGAAGTGTTTGAGGTCCTCGAGGCAACGCTCGCGGATCTCCCCGAGGTTCTCCCGGAGGGGAACCTGCAGCTGTTTCTCCAAGTTGGGATCTTTAGCCACCAGCATCTTCACCACCATTCCGAATGTCTCGCAGTCCTGACGGTACACCTGGAGGGGAGGGATGAATAAATTAAAAACAATAGAGACAAACAAGAGGAAAATTTTACTTTCAAAAACCATTCAGGAAACATTTCCACCATTTTTCTGTTTAGATTTAGGTCTGAAAAGCGTTACCAGGTACAGCTTTGAGAGAAAAGCTCTTAATTGAGGGGATGGTGAGTTGTTTCCTTCCTGCTCTACCTGTCGCCTAGGTGTAAATACTCCAGCGTCACTGTGCCTAAGCTGATCACTCTGGCGTTAACACACCTCACGCAGCGCCAAAACATTAACACTTCTCCTCTCAAGTTTAATAGGGGCACTTTATATAGGACAGAGTAGCCCAAGACACAGTAAAAAACCACACTTCAGTGGTGGCTCAGAGGCTCGTAACAGGTGTTAGAGGGACAAAGAGGAGGTGCTGGAATCTCGTTTTGGGAGCTGCCATTTCACACTGAGCCTATAATGTCTCAAAACAATGGAGGGAGCTTGTGCTTCCACACAGAGTGGTTTGATTTGCAAAACACAAAAACAGAGATTTGCTTTTAACTCGTGATCCTTTAAATGAGCTGAGAATTAAATTCCACGAGGGGAAAATATAATTCTGCTCAACCGAAGATAATATTTATGGGCCGGTTTCCATTTTGTAAGAGAAGGAAAATAGCAAGGCATGCTGTGGATTCCTACTCACACAAATATTTGGCAACACTTTGTGTAGTTGTGAATAAAGGGCAGCTTTCACTCCTTATTTTCTTGAGTTTTTGGGACTCGCTCTGCCAAGGATAAATACATTTGAGACATCTGACAAACTTACAAACCTACTTCCACTATTTCATGATGCATTTACTTCTCTTAAGTTTACCATCATCCATCTAACTCTCCCCCATGACTAACTGTTGGTGAAAATCCCACAGCTACAGTTGCCTATTATGTTATGCCTCGACTGTACATGCCACACACTTCCAGTGACAAGGGTTACGAGTGGACATGTGTACTTATACGTGTGCCCACGCGCCTGTGTGTGTAAAATTAGGCCAGGGAAGGGAGAGTTTCATTCACCGGATACCAACAGTGGCTTCTGTGCTGCGGGGCTTTCTAACTCACCGGCTTATTTATAGATTTTTCACAATGTTCCTAGAACTGAAAGTGTGCTTGGAGAAAAGATCACAAATAGAGATCTCCTGTCAAACAGAGTTAATGTCCTTGTCCTCCAACAGATGGGAACTTTCCAAAGTATGCATTAAACTAGGACACTGCGAGTGCATACTCAGCCAAGGGCTGATGCTATCATTTTTAAAAAGCAATTTTTAAGAAAGTGATCCAGAGCCATACCAATTTGCCTACCTTTTTTAAAACCTCTCCACCAAGTTTCATTTCACTGTGGTAGTTTTTACAAACCCTTGCTGACAATGCTTTGAGCACAAAAGGGAGGAGAAATAAAACATTTCTATTTTGTATAAGAACAAAAGTGACCAGAAGATAAATAATGGAGGTGAAATATATTCCACTGTTGCAAATATACACCAGAAGTAAACTTGTGCATTTACTCCATAACTCTTTACTGACAGAAGTATGTTAACTGAAAGATGTTAGCTTGTTTACAACTTGTTTTAACATTTGATTCACGAGTCGAAGATGTCATATAAGAGATGCTTGCTACATCTGACCTAAGTGAATAAAATGTGGTTTAATAATGACGTAAGCCAGGAAAAAAGTCAATTGCTTGTACTTAATTTAGATTAGCTTAATTTCACATTCACTACAAGCGTATTGCCAACTCAAACACACAGATTACCTGTAATAACAAAGCAATACCTGTAATTAGAAAGGAGTGGCAGTTAACTTTAATGTTTCATTTGGCCATGAAAACCATTGTGTTTTCAAGTTTACATAATTACTCATTTTTAATTGGATGGCATTAGGAAATCAAATTTCCTACCAGCCCATTCAGACCTTTCTAAAGCTTTACACACAAACCTACTGAGAGATTTACAGTACAAATGGCTTATGCAACCTTATCCAGGTCTCTGATGGCTTACAAAAGCAGCCAACAGGAGATGTTCAATAAATCATTTTACAGGAAATTTGTGGGGAACACTACCAAACAAATTCAACAAACACAGACTCCTCTGGGCGTTTCTATACATTCCTCCTGTACAATAAACAATCAAGCAGAAAATGTTATGCAACTGACAGACAAAGCAGTCTGCACATAGAGGAGACCTCTCTCCACCGTGCTGAATATAGTTATAGAGCAACAGCCTTTTGATTTTTCATCAGCTGAGGGAGTGAATTTATCAAAGCTTTTGGGGGAAGTATCCAATCAGCGAGTGGTCCACACCTTCTATGAAGAACAGGGAAAGCGGTTCCTAAACAACAATGTGCTGAAAATGTTCTTCCTGCAGTCGCTCCCGTTATCCAATCAGGAAGGAAAGGACCAGGTCTCGACTTTGGGTGGGGTAGTTTGAGAATAAGAGCATCTGTTTCAGTGTTTACCCCTGCAAAGCAAATTCTATTTTAAATCTCGCCTGTGAGCGTGCCTGGCTCTAGAAATGAGAGAATTGGAACAAAAATTAAAGTTGGGGCCTCAGTCCAGCTCTGCCATCTTTGTACCTTTAAAAAAAAAAAAAAACCCTCAAAGGCTGGAAGTGTCTCTGGCTTTCTGTCTTGCAGCCAAATACATTTAGATCCCTCAACAAATGAAATAAAACTCCCTTTGTATAGCAGCCTGGGCTACGTGGAGCAAAACATAATACTCTTTACTGCCTCTCATGCCTTGTCACTCACTATAACCAGTTAGTCTGTCCCATAGCCAAAGTCAACTCTGACAACCAGAAGGGGGTTCAGACTATATGTCAAGAAGACCAGCGTCACTTAGGCACACAAACAAAGTTCAGCTTTTGACCTGGACAGCTTTTGAGGGATTTCTAGATTCTGTGTATTTGTGCCTGTGTGTATAGAAGAGATGGCTAGACCAGATTGGGTGCAGAAAGCCAAACATCTGGCTGACACTTGTCAAATAGCTAGTGCCCACACCAACAGGAATACTGCCGCTAATTTACAGAGCACACGAGAAAGTGACCTTGTTGTTTCAGAGCCCAAAAAGAAAAAAAAGAGAACAGCTTAAGTGTGTTAAGCTGTGGGTCGAAGCAAAATGGGAAGTTAAAACCAGTCACCAGACGGGTGCTTATATATCTTGCAGTGACTGCTTAGTTTGTCTGCCACCTCAGAGGGTAAACGATCATCATGTGAAAGCAATTCTCTGTGACGCTTTAAAAATATGCTCCTATTTCAGTCCACGATCCTTCTCTTCTGTGAGAAGAAAGATTTTGACTCAATTACTCATCCTCTGACCTCAGGTTTGGGATAAACAGTTCAGTCTCTCATGAAAGCAAAAAAAGAGCTGCCAAATCACAAACAACCTTCACATACAAACGATCTGCAGATCACAAAAGCCAGAGAAAGGCACGAGGGAAGCAAAAAGCTGAAAATGTCAATAGAAATCGATGGTTATCTAAGAAACACAAATCCTGAAAAGAAACACTGAAACCTCATATTCCTGTGAAAACGAAACACTTTATCCCCCTCTCTGTTTTCTGATTTGCTTTCTAGATTTTAATCACCACATTAGAGGACAGCAGAGACTTATGAGTAATACTGATATAAGACAACAGCGGTCAAAAAGGCTGCAATAAAGTCTGTACAGATTGCTGACATGGGTAGTTGTAATCATTCTATACCAGGAAACATGAAATAATGCTCACACAGCTTAAAGGTTATATAGTTTGTCTTTAAAAAAAAAAATGAACAAGAGAAGACACAGACAGGCTATAAAACAGGCAAGAAAGCTGCAGCGTCAGCAGCAACGCGCTAACAGCCTATAGACTGTGGTGCAGCTCAACGTGAGGGTGCAGGGTGTGCTCCAGGGCAGAGCTAGCTCAGGTTTAATGGTCTCAGTTAAACCACCAGCAGTGCTCACTGGTGCAGGAATGGCCTTCATTAAAGTAACTGAGCAGAGCTGGAACCCCTTTTAGCTCTGTTAAGCGGTCAACCTCTCTATTTTATGCACAACCCTTTACAGTGAATAAGCCGTTCTTAGCTGATGCCCTCCTTTATACGTCCCCTGTTCCCTGTATATTATTCTGTTTTAAACCCCAGTGCACAGACCGCTTCATGCGCAAGCATTTGTAAAGATGAGTCAGTCACCGAGGGGGTGATACTTGAACCATGTGGGATATTAAGCTGATATTTTGTATAATGAGCGGTTTATGCAGTCAGTGAGTCAGCATGGGAGATTAAGAGAAGCCACCAGGAAAATGCTGCAACTACAGCAACCAGCTTCCCATTTTTCCAATAATTATTTCTCCAAATTTGGCTGTAAGAGTGAAATTATTTAGAGGACTGCAGTATGTACTCACCATTGTGACTGGAAGACAGCAAAGTTAATTTCCTGCCTATTATGAACATAATAGGTGGCTGTTTCATAGTGCCTGTGCAGTAAAGTAGGCCACATGTGAGTCAGAGAACCGAAGGCCACCATATGCATGGAAATGCAATGCCAAGAGTACTGAATGTGCTCTACATAGTCAAAGTTGACATTTATAGAAAAGTCTGTAAAATTACCAGTTTTTAATGAGGGGATTTGGACATGCAGTGAGTTTTTCTCCCCGGAGGAACAACTGAGAACCAAACGCTTTCAGATTTCTTTAGATTTCCCTTAAATACATTGCGATTACCAATTTAAAATCCTATATAGTATATAAATCCAAATCAGACTTTTATTTTTTCCTATGAGCACAAGAAAACTAAATAGCCTGCTGTATCTACAAGTTTCTACAAAGTACTTTACAATGTGTTTCACATTCACTCATTAACACACTATTTTGCTGGCAGAGCTGCCATGCAAGGTTCCTGCCTGCCATCAAGAGCAAATAGGGGATTCATTGTCTTGACCGAGGAAAGTGCACAGGAGCTGGGGAGCGAGCCCTGTGGTTAGTGAACAACCTGTTGTATCACCCAAGTCAGTGAACTTGCAGAAAAGGTGGCTGAAACAAATATGATGTGAAGATATGAAGTGTTAGAAAGGTACCTTTTCTATCTCTTGGGCTTTAGCTGCGATGGCAAGGGCTCGTCGCTCGTGAAAGTTGTCTGTAGATTTCTGGTTCTCTTCCATGACAGGAGCTACCAGGGGCTCTTCTTTTTCTCCTTCTGGAGGAGGGTTCTCCTCCTATAGGAAGAGGAGGGACAGGCATGAGTTGTAGGGGCATTTAAAGAAAACTAAGTAGCAAAATGGTTATTTCTAACAGTATTTACCACTGCCATGGACATTTTTTTCTTCCAATTTATGGCAGCAAATGAAAGAATCATAAAACCATTCAATATTTTACAAAGTATACTACTACTCTGACAGGCAATAATAAGAGCACAGAGTTGGAAAGGATGCAGGTCAGCAAGTTGTAGCCCAATCAGTTGATGCAATGCTACGACCTGACCGACTGACCGTTGTAACTCTGAAGGAAATACGTGGTTGATGAGACAAACAGTAAAGCTGAGAAGCCAGAGTGTACTCACAGTGGAAAGAATTGGATATACATAGAATTTGCAGTACAAAAATCTATACCTGAGGCACAATATGTAGCCAGTGCCTTTGGGAGACTAAAAAGAATGTCAAAATGTTTTGTTACAACTCAAAACCAACCTCAGCATTCATGCTGCTACTCTACCTAAGCACTCCCACTAATAGTGCTCATTAGACCCTGCAGCTCAGTACAACTAATCCATGACATGAAAAACCATAAAACGGACATCTTAGCTGTGTTTAAAACAGCATCTTCAGAGAACAGGAATCACAGCCAGACAAGCCATGATTAACCATCTAATGGGCAGACTGGAAACTAAGGCATCCATAAATACTACTGTGAAAGCCACAAGAGAGAACTAAGGGAAGAAATGAGGCCAACTTGGATCAGTGGTCAATTTATTTAGCTCATTTCCTGATACTATTAAAGTTTGAAGTTTGAAGGCCAAGGAGCAGAACTGCCCAACCATGACTAAAGTCCACTCATACATTAAGGGAAACAGGCCATGGACTAAGTCATACGTCATACTTCCCTAGATGACTAGAAAAGAAATTACAGGAGATGGTACATCACAAAGCCGAGTGTGGTCTAAAATAAAAAAGCACAACTCAAAGCATCATCCAATTATTCCTCCTCCCAATATGATCCCTGAAGCTACGCTTGGGAGAAGTCCCTATGTATATGCCTGGACTTGTATGAAAGATCACATTTGTCAGGACTGCAGCCTCCTGCGCCTCAGCAGAAAACTATCCCTGTCTGAGCCTTTTCATTTCAACTCACTGGGCACAGCCTAACCTGGAACTCACACTCCGCTCTCAAGATAAGGCTCAGAAGATAGATTTTCTGCAAACTGTAAAATAAAATAAGAGAATTAGTTGAACTGAAATGGAGAAACAGCACTGGGCATTATATAGCACAGTGCTCTATATAACAGTTTGGACATATCACACTGATGAAACAAATTTAGGTCCTGCTTGCAGTTTGAGCAAGCAGGAGGGACTGGATAACAAAGGGCCTCTGATTCTCTCTTTGGAGTCTGGTCAGCATGTGACATTTTTCTTTTGGTCTTATGTCCATTTTACTCACTTCACTAAACTTTACAGGCTAACATTCAACAGAGATGAAATTTATGCTTATGTTCTGTTGGCTCATCCATTGATCCTAAGACTCTCATAGCCTTATTCAGCTGTTTATTAAGTTAAAATAGTGGACTGGCCTACCCACTGACATTGCTACTCCTGAATGCACACTGTTAAGAGTTGCTAAAAACATCATAGTGACTGAATGCCATTCTATAACAGTGCTTTGAGCACTTGTATTACTTTTTCCTGTTATCTTCAGCAGATCTGTGCTCTTAACTGCTAAACTGTTACACTGTAACTAAAAGGAATTTGTTGTGCTGAAATGAAACTTTCTAATGACCTTTTTTGGGACATGCTCAACACCCACTACGCCACCCTGGCTTGAAGCCAGAGCCGGAGCTGCTCTTTAGGTCCCATCGTTGGTGTCTCCTGTCTGGGATGGCTCCAGAAAGCCTGCGTGTGTGTATGTGTTTGTTGAATCCCCACAGCAGGCAGTGACCAGGACCATTAGTGCAAGCTTTACTGGGGGCACAGCATAGCCCTTTCATCTTGGCTAAGGTTATGGGTTTTTGCCCCCGAGAACACACAACAATACACCACAGGCTAGATCAAACACAGCAGCAGAAGCAGCGGTGTGTATGTGTGCGTGTGGAGGGGTGGGGCGCTTAGGAACGATCATCACAGCAGTTGATTTGGTGGTGGTAGGTGGTTCTGACAAAAATGATCATTAGAAGGAGAAGAAAGAACTTTGTTTATATGCTGCGTCTTGTAATTTCTCGTGTATAAACCCCAGGATGACTGCCTTGTTCTTTGTTACTCAGCTATTTGTGGCACTTGTGCACAACACCATGTGACAATATCAATGTCTCCACAGAGAAATATATTAAAAATTGAGCCCCTCCTTGTTATAATTGTCAGCTTTTCACTCTGAATCAAATGTGACCATTCTGATCACAAATGCACACTTGATATCAATGTGGATAGACAGCGTGTTTTAAGAACTGCTTAGGGGGGAGACAACACAACACACACTTTCAACTGCATTGAACAAAATGCACTTATAACTGTCTTTAAATGCCACTTTAATGTCAGTGTGAATTTATGTCTAACTTCTCAACATGTACAAGTCAGAAATGCTTTTAAAACAGTGAAGTTGACAAAAAAAAAATAAGAGTTTAAATTTTTTCAGAGGGAGCAGCAAACTACCTCTAAAAGTACTGAACGAATGTGTAAAAAAAAACAAACAAAACAAAAAAAAAAAACTTAGGCATAGTGTACGAATGTGCAAATGAGGCTTGCAGTAAGAAAACACTTCGAGTACTCAAATAGAGTAGAAAAGCACTATATAAATACTAGTCCATTAACTATTTACGCGCAACAATGTGCAGTCACAGCAAGATAGAATTCAATACACTGCAATTCTGACACCAAACATCTTTCAGCAAATTATGAGAAGGTTTCATCCAAACAACTCAACATTGCTGCACAGAATGGAAAGCTGGGTTTCTACCAGATAAGCTGTTGACCCGGAGCTGCTGAAGGGGCTAAAGGATCACTTCAGATACACTGCTGCTGGTGTGAGGACGAAAAGAAAGCGGTGAATGATTTCGCCTGCCGTACTTGGGGAAACTGAAACGGAGATCAGCTGAATAACTGAAGGTAAACGTGTTAATATCTGCCAGGTTCTTTACTTCTTTAGTCCTACTAACTCTTTCAGGCTGTGTTTATGTGTGTAGAAAACAGGAACATTAGGCTAATAACATACATTACTCAACTGAATGGTTGTAGCGTGTGTCTAGACAGCAAAATTGTGGAACTTTTAACTGTGCTGACTGAATAATAAATAGGCTTCGTGCTCTGCGCAGGTCCTTGATGGTTTAATTATTTCCCGTTTCATGTTTGGGAAAAGATAATTGCTGTTAAATGTTTTTCAGAGTACAGCCTAATCAAGGTGTCAAATATCTGCAATTCTTTATTTTGTAGCATGTATTATGGGTGTGACTAAAACTGTGATATTTCAAAAAATATTTCAAAAAGAAATATATATTGTACCAATGTACATATGATAATATCAGTTTTTGTTTGCTATTCATCTGTGACCATACAGTCTGCATCTGTACGGTCACGCTTGCAGACTCTCAGCACTTGTGTTGACTGAACGTGATAAATTTGCACAAAAAAAAAGTTAAAGAGGAATTTGACTGAGAGCATTATTCCCAGGTTTTAGTCTTAATTTCCTGATTATTGTGATCAAAATAATTCACAATTTTATTAGTTTTATATATATATATATATATATATATATATATATATAGAGAGAGAGAGAGAGAGAGAGAGAGAGAGAGAGAGGAGAGAGAGAGAGAGAGAGAGAGAGAGAGAGAGAGAGAGAGAGAGAGAAAAGCTGTATGTATGTATTTTTGTATGTAGATTTTTATTTGTTGTTTTTTTTAAATAACCAGATTAAAAAACAAACAAACAAAAAGAAAACTGGATTACAGGACAATTTTGGCAGCCAGAAGAACAGTTGCCGGCATACATGAATAGAGCCTCCTTTCACAAGAAGTAATGTAATTACGTTGGTGCAAAGTATCTGGCAAACATACACCAGTTGTTGACCTGGGAATCTTTTCTATCTCTATGACTGAGCCTGATGATGTGAATGCAGTGTAAAACACACAGTGTTTTGATGAGTACCTAACACTTTCCCTGTGAGTCCAATGCTGCATATTAATTTCTCACAATCACAAGACCCAATCCCTGCAACATCGACCAGACACTCAAGAGTCTGCCAAATGCAGTCAGCCATGCTCTGTAAAAGTAAAAGGAAACTATTGTTCATTATAAACACAGTAAACACATCTTTGAGTTCCACCGGCACTTCTTCTGGCTCTATGGTTAAGATCTTGTGATAAAGTTATCACTCTGACTACTAACTTCAACTCTAAACTTCTGGGTGGGTTAGGGTTGTGACTGAAGTCTGCTTACAGCAAAGGTAAACAAAGCACAGGCCCATTGGCTTTTATGCTCTGCGTGAGGACCACTTTAAAACCCATTCACATACTTTGATGGGATTCATTTATTAAAAGGATGGAAATTAAGGACTTCCAGATGTATCCTTCTGTACATCCTTCTCAGTTCCAGATGTATCATTTTGTGTTTTTGTTCCTTCAATTAAACCAAAAGTAAAAGTTGAGTATTTAAGGAACACAAAACAAAACAAACAAAAAAACAGTACCTTGCCAGATGTTGCACTCTGTGGGGAACCCTCTCTTGACAGGCCAGGAATTTTGTCTAAAGAAAAAAAAATGACAGTAAGACTTATGTTAGAGACAAAAAAATGTTTAGAATAAGAAAATAAGAAACAAGAAAAGGGTGAAACAATGAGGGAAGCAGAAATTCCACTGAAAAAGGACAAGCAAATCCATCTGGAAAGTAAACATGTGCTTATTGGGATCACAGCCTTGTAAAGGTGTTGAGAGTCTGGCTCCAGGATCCAGTGAGGTACCTATGCTAAAACATCTGAAACAATCAAAAACACAATGGCACGCCAAACGTCACTGGATGAACGCACACCTGAAACCACCTCCTCTCGAGTTTGCTCCTCTACTGACTGTCTTTCTAAAAAAACAAACAAACAAACAAAAAGTTGCACTGTCTAAGGCCTTGTAATCAACTCAACCAACAAACTTCAAGCACCTAGAAATGAAACAAAAACACTCCGAAGTGGAAGCTTTGGCCTCAGGAATATCCATCAGACATCCTATACCCTTTCCCTTTCCCTTTAGTTGCACACACGACCTGGTGGCATCTTTATGAGGCCTGACAAAGTGGCAGACAGAGTGGGGAGGAAGGCTGGCTGCTGGACACATTAGAAACGCTCTCTGTCTCTCTCAGGTTACGCAGACTGGGAACAGATTAAGTTTAACAACTGTAACCTTTCAATATTTCTGAAACAAATCCTCTACATGTCACCTCATCTTGCTTTTTAATTAATTTCCACTGGAAAAAAAACAAAGCAATGCATGTTATGATGACTACACATTTTGACATGATCTAGGAGTAGTGGTTAATCTGTCTATTAACTACTCAAACAGGCTTTAGGCTTACCTCTTCTATCCAGTCTAAGACCGCTATACTAAACTGTACTTACCAATCATCTTGCTCTGAGAATAAGTCTCTTCATGTCCTGTTGGAAGACCAAACCGTAAGGTCACTGGCCAAGTACATCACAATAACTAGGATTTTCTTATCTCAAAGCAACCTACCAAGCATACTACTACTCTAACCCCTCACTAAAAATATTTACTCTTAATCTTTCTGTTTTAAAGTTAATATCATGCTTTTTTTTTTCCTCCCTTCCTTTCTGCCATTTTTTCATGAGTGAAAAAGCACCAATCAAATGGAAAATTAAAGGAAGGATGACCAGCACTGAAGATGGCAGCAGACCTCAACAAAAACACTGGTGGAAACAGGGAACTTGGAGGGATTAGAGACAAGAATGAATAAAGAGCATGCACAGAACAAGGAGATACTTTAGCACCTATGCATTTTACAGTCCTATTATTTATGAATTTTTGGTGGTCTTCAAGGAAATCTGTTATGTGAATTTTGTTTCCATAATGTCCTGAATGAGAGGGGGAAAAAAAAAAAATTAATCCATGATGCACTTATACATTATTCTCCAACTTTTGAGATGAACTGTAAAATTCACCGTTCCCACACTGAATCATCTTATCGCAACTTATTTCCAGATGAACTGCATTTCTACAAACAATTTGTAGTCAGTGTAATGTACACTAAAATATGATCTGCAAATACTTTAACATTGCTTTAAGATGAGTGTAGGAACCATGAAAAGTGCTAATGTACCTCCATGACAGGTAATGGAAATGGCACTGATCTCAATACAGCAAAGTCTGTACTAGATTCTAATTCAGAAACTACTTTCATGATGCAACTTACTCCAGACCTGGGTGAAAAAAAGTCTGTGTCAAAACATTTCCTTTGTAAAATTCTTTTTTTTTTGTGAGAAGTGAGTCGACTCTCAAGTCGCTGAAATTTAAAAACCTGAAGTCCACTGTTTCTACATCCTTCTCAAGACAGAACACGACATTTGTTACAGACGTTTTCCTGACATGACAAGGATGCATGTAAGGAACAACACACCAGTTTTACTGTCACCCAAGTCTAAGCTTGTTCACATGGCTCAGTGTACAGACCCAAAGTGTCATGTCCACTCTGTTGAGGAAAGAGTGCCCCCCAGAGGTGCTCTGAAACACCCGCGTGACTCTCTGGACCATCCACACCTGAAAAGCCGTTCAGCGAGGTTAACAGCCGTGGACAGACAGCGAATAACAGAACTTCGAAAAATGGACAGTGAAATAAGAAATGAAGGACGGGAAAATAAAACAAATTTCAAAACAATGAAGGCACATTTTAGGGGCTGAACTTAAAACATGAACTTGAAAAAGGGCCTACAGGTACTCACAAGATGCCTTATTTATCTTTGTGCTTTGGATAATTTGTATAAAATTTTTGCTTGCCAAATGAATGACGTTTACTCAGAGGGTGTATGTCCTCTCCCCCGAGTTAAGGCAACAAATGAGTCATGAATAAAATTTGTAGCTGGAATCAGTGACTACATTTTCCACTCCATTTTAGCAGTACTGTTACACAAGTCATTTCTACTAGTCTGTACAGCAATTTATTTCATCAGCTGGATCATTAAGACAGTATTTATTAATCTGGCCTCACCTCATTGTAGGTCTGTTGTATTAATTCCTGTTATTGGCTTCTTCCCCAAGTTTATGGAGATTTATTTTAGGGTTCTGACAGTTTCTACTCTATGTTAAACTATTACCAATGTTGTGATGCTAGCAAAAGAGCTGCATACTGCACCAGGGGAGGGGGAGACTAAGATTTCTACATACTCTTGCCTTGCTGTGAGGGGAAAGGCAGGCTCTTGGCTCTGTCCGGAGAGTATCCTCTGCTGCTGACGCTGGAGCCAGAGCGGCTGTGTGGGGAGCGGGCCACCTCTCGGCGCACGGGAGAACGTTCCCTGAGGGGAGGAAATGGAGCTGCTTTTCTCCTGTAGTGGTCTCTGTCCTCCCTGAGGAAGAGAGCGGGGATGTGCCAAAAATTCGAATGGCCCAAACATTGAAGGCTCCTTTCTTTGTGTAATTTGAGGAAAGCTATTCCCAGTTGCAAATAGGAGCACCCACAATTCACATTGGTCCCTTCAAGTAAGTACCGCAGCAATTTCCTAAGGCTGTGAACCTGTTCACCCATATGGCAATAAAAACCTTCTGATTCTTCTGATTCTAAGCACAGTGACATCCATCTCTCTTACTCATTCATGTGCCAGCACACATCTGTGTGTTAGCGCATAAATCAGTGTGTGATAGTTTTGTCTATCTACATCCTGTCTGTGGTCGCACCACAGACAGGATGTAGACACAGTGATATCACCCATTTAAGTTAGTAAGGTCCCAGTTTGAAGCCTCAAGGTGAGTTTTTGCCATTAGCGTCTTCTTGTTCTGAAACCAGATATGATGAGCCAGCTATGGATGTGACCCAGGATCCGAGGGGCATTGCACACTCACATGGTAACAACAAGTCAAACACAAAATAGACCCACCCTGATTTATCTTCCTTTTTTGACACTAATGGGGACCGTCATTTACAAAACAAACATTGTGTTCCACTAATTAAGAACATTCAGTCAACAGGAAAGTGGTTGAGGTCACAAAGCATGGAAAACTAAGGTTGTTTTCCCCCATAGACTGTGTATATGATAAACAGTGCTCAAAAGATTTATTAGACTGCTACCCAGTGGAAGGTTTATGCCACAGCTGCCCTAAGTTAACAGTATTGGCAATTACCAAATTAATTTTTTTGTTTCTGTAATGGTTAATCCACCAGTATATGCAAGCTTGTTAGTATAAATATTTTAATGCTAAAATATAAATATTTTTATTTATGAATGTTCAAATTTACAGTTTTACAAAAAAGCTGAAAAAAAATAGTAAAGCCTGTTATTTTTTTCCATTAAGATGCCAAATTATAGTTATTAACTTATATTCCTGAACACAAACCTTAGTTTTAGCAGGGAAATATTTGATGCTTGATTAATTTCTAACTTCTCAGAGACGTTTTCTTGCAGTTATGATGAGTGTTCTAATAAATTTGTTAAGCACTGTATGTAAGAAATCAAAGTTAAAGGCATTTTTATACTGGCTTCACTTATCAAATGGTGAAGCTATGGCCATCTACTCTACTGTCTACCATACACAGTGAAAGTAGGAATTCATGATTCCTTCTTACCCTCTGTCCAGGTTTAGGATGGCCTGTACTAAAGTGTCTTCACCACTCTCTGGGAGCGCTCTGGGTGCTGGATAGATGCCCTGGCCTCGAACACTATGAGGAGGTGGTGCACGGGCACTGAGGGGATTAAGAAAAAATAAAACACACAAAATCTATTATCTCTCTCTCTCTCTCTCTCTCTCTCTCAGTGGTTGCAGATACTGTACACAAGTGTACTGTTCTTCTACTATAAATATGCAGAAGAAGTCTAAGATAAAAAACCTATGAGCGGTAAGCAATTCACAGTTTATAAGCAGCCACATGAGACAGATCTCTTTCAAAAGCCACTAATCCAAACAGGTTAACTGGACACAGGACATCTGGCTAAGATAAAGAGCATCCCTTTTCTGACTATCAGTTATGGAATGAAATAGGAAGGAGACATTTTGTGTCAAATATTATTTCAAACAGACTTAAAACCCAGAAGGTCTAAAGACATACTTAAAAACTTTCAGTATAAATGATCTTTTTGCACATTTGCTTTACATTAACAAAGTGAAAAAAAATGAAAAAATAAATATGTTTTGTGTTTCTTTTGTCCAGACTTTTAGAGAACTAAAATGACCCCTTGGATCCAACATAGCTATAAAAATACAGTAACTCCTGGCCTTCCACTTGTCTTTCTCTGCCTGCCTAGATTGGTCAATCCAGTGAGTGCACTTTATGCCCAAGTAGGGTCCATAAATTCTGCTACTGTACAAACAGCGCATTTTCAAAATGCACTCATGTGTGATGACATAATACCTACTGGTCTCTTCCTAACTCTCAGTGTCAGGGAGGATTAAACTAATTAAAACTAATCCTTCAACTTTTCATGAAGTGAACATCAAACTGTAACAAAGACATGCAGGTTGTGTCCCTGTACCTCGGCTCTTTATTGCTATATTCATAACACCGCAAAGTAAAAAGTCACTCAACTGGGAAACCTGATCAATGTTCTTAATAATGAAGTATGCAAATGCAAATGTAGCACATTTAGTATTTTTGCTATACTCCAGCAAACTAAAATGACCTGGATCGTAAATACATACTATTTGAGTACTTTCAAAATAAAAGCTGCCTTGTACCGTTTAATGTGCTATTATCATAAGTCAGTGTTACACTCAAATAACAACTTGTGACTCACGTTTGTTAATCTTATCTACAGCTAGTCTGTAGTGGCTTTGTCCACGACTGAGCTGAACCACTATTTTGAGTGAATACTGTAAACTTATCACCTAAATTTCTGCGACCCATTGTTTAGCCTAAATATAGACATTTAGCCAACATTGCAAGACCAACACTTGTGTAAACTAACAGTCTGGAGAGCTCAGCAGAGACCACAAGAAAAGGAAATGAAGACAGGCCAACACGGGTCTGAAACAGACTGGGCCTTATGATTGCTGGTATGTAAACAAATATTACAAACTCATGCAGAAAAAAAAAGCCAGAAATCCCCCCCTAAGCCCAACCAGACAAACTAAATACAAAGGACTTGTTCATAACATAACGTGAATAGGAAAAGACTGTCCCCTGCTGTCCAAAATGACAACATTTTAAAAAGCAATACTGTTGCAAAGCAGAACTTGGTGAATATCTTAAAGCCAATAATAAATCAAATCTTAAACAGTTTACCCAAACTCCAAAGGTCGCCCTGCATGTGGATCCTCCCTGGGTACTCTGTAAGGATAGTCCTCCTACAGAAAAGACATTACACACACACACACACACACACACACACCTGATAAGCGACAATTACCAAACTAGTTAAAATGATAAAATGAGAATGGCTACAGAAATTTAAAACCTTAGAATACATCGCATGGACTCAAATGTAAACACAAAGGCTAAAAAGCAATAAAGAAAAAAGCAAAAAAAATTAAAGTGCTCTCACCCTCCTTGAAGGTGGAATGGCTCTACGTTCAGCAGGGAAATGAGGGCCATCTCCATGGTAACCCCTCTGATCTTCATGGTAACCTCGGGGTCCGCCTCCATTTGGGTAAAAGCGGGGACCTCCTTCATAATCATAGCCACCACGGCCATAGTCGTCTTCTGGCCTGCCAAAGGGACCTCTCCTCTCAACCCCTCCAGCTGCCCGTGGGTACGGACCCTATTCACATTTATACACATTTTAAATTCAATTATTTTGTAAAATTCGTGTTCATTTTTACTTAAAGTCAATTTTATGAACCGAGCCAGAGCTTATGGCAGCTTAAAAATAAGTCTTATTTTATTATTCTCTCTCCAGCCATAAAAAAAATTAATTAAAAATAAAAATCTGTGTTTACCAAGTGATCTTTGTATGGAGAGTAAAGAAGGAAACTGATTCAGACATAATTTGTATGCACATACTATTAAATAGGATGGAACAAGGTCAAAAGTGAGAAAGAGAAAAAAAAAATGTTGCATTTTACAAACCAACAAACTCACCGGTCTGTCTGTTAAAAAGCGTTCATCGTACACCTCCCGTATACTCCTTTCTCGCCTGTAAGTCACTGAAACGAGCAAAGAGTGAACGATACTGTGTTAATGATAACTGGTTTTTCTTGCAGGGGCTGCTCCACATAGTGAGCAATCATTGGCAGTGTCTCTGCTCAAGTGTGGTCTGATTAGATTCTCTGAGGAGTAATATTCTAAAAAAAAAAAAAAAAAACACTAAACTAAATATGACATTGGCAACTAAAGGTATCCACTGTGTGTATACTCATGTAAAATCATTTAGTACAACTTTTTCAGAGGTGTCATTTGGCATGAAATTGTGGCCAAATGTTGGTGTTACAGAGGACATTGTTCTATTTAGATCCCTTTAATCTTGTGCTTACCTAATATTTCATCTGAAATTGTCTGATTTGAAGAGCCTAGTTGAGCCTCACTCATGCGCAGGTTGCAACACAAAAGCAGCTCTTGCAAAAAGTAGTGCATGTCTAAATGTCTAATGCCATGTCCATGTCCAAAATGCTTTGAATACTGTTACATTTTCTACATGTGCCATTTGATGTGCCTAAACTAGTATTGAATCAGAGTACTGTAAACAAGTATTTGTTAATAACTTACTTTTTTTTTTTACTTTAGGGCTTCTCAGAACATAAGATCTTCAAAACAATCTGTAGAGAGAGTTCATATAGAGTGTTAAGACTATGCATACATGTGCTCAAGCTGTCTTTCTGTTCATTGTCAACTCAAGAAAAATGAAGGACAAGATAGGGAACACTGTCTGAAATGTATGTGAGCGAGCTAAGGTTACTTTCTGCAGGTTGCACTGAACTAATATGGAGGTGAAGAGGAGAGTGCAGGCAGGGTGGAGTGGGTGTAGAAGCGAGTCAGGGGTGATTTGTGACTGCAGGATAGCAGTAAGAATGAAAGGGAAGGTTTACAAGATGGTACTGGGACCTGTTGTGATGTATGGGTTGGAGACAGGAGGCAGTGCAGGAAGTGGCAGAGCTGAAGGTGCTAGGATTTTCATTGGCAGTGGCCAGGAAGGGCAGAAATAGAAAGGAGTACATCAGAGGGACAGCTCAGGATGAGAGGTTTGGAGACAAAGTTAGAGAGGCAAGGCTGAGATAGTTTGGACATGTGCAGAGGAGGGATAGTGAATATATTGGACAAATGATGTCCAGTGATGAATATGGAGCTGCCAGGCAGGAGGAAAAGAGGAAGACCACAGAGAGGATTCATGAATTTAGTGAAGGAGGACATGCAGAGGATTGGTGTGACAGAGGAGGAGGTGGCACACTGTGGCGACCCCTAAAGGGAGCAGCCGAAAAGAGAAAACTGATCTAACGTGCATTTGATCCGCAGCAACTCATTCAACATAGCTACCAGGTTGATAGTACCCAGACACTGAAGCAACAAATAAACACAACACTTTATGTGTTAAATTTACAAGTGAATGCGATGCAAACCAGACTGCTATCACGGCTAACTAGCTAGCTTCCATGCATACAGCAAACACCCGCACATCTGTGGAGTAAGTTAACGTATCTTTACGGCCAACAACAACATTTTTTAACATATACGGAAAGTTGTGGCTTCCTATTAATACATTCAATAGGTAAACCACTTAATTGAAAAATAACAAACCAATCTTATCTTCCTCTGTCGCACAGTTAGCTTAGCTTCTCCCGGTAGCTACCGCAGTTATTTACGTTGAGTACGTCATCCAATTGCGACGCGCACACACGGCTTTTGTTTCCGTTTGCTAAATAAGCTGTTCCTTTTAAATCCAATTACATGCAGTTTTTAAAAACTTTTGACATTATTCTTACGGGCGGAGCGGTGTTGGTAAGAACTACTGTGAATGTACGCAGTTGCTCGGATTAACATTGAAGTAAATAACGCTGTGCCAATACTGGATGTAGTAAGCTGAGGCGCTGGGTGTATGTTTATGATATTCAGGGTGTCTTTGTTTCGTCTTACAGTGAGTTATTTGTGTCCAGTATGAGCGGGGGTTTGGCACCAAGCAAAAGCACCGTGTATGTGTCGAACCTGCCATTCTCTCTCACCAACAATGACCTACACAAGGTAATGTTGTCCCTATGACTGTTAAGTGTTTTTCCTGTGCGAAGACCATAAACTTGAAATAAAGTAATAGGAATAAGTGCTGTAAAGACTTTCAGCTTTGATTCAAGACTGTCACATGTAGCGTTTAGGAATTGTAACCGTTTTATACGCAGCATCCTAATTTAGGGAGCTCAAATGTAATTGGGCAAATTCATAATCATACATAAGCTGTGGGACAGAGCTGTTGAAGTTAGGTTAGAAAGATAGGTGATGATCAGTGAGCAGCAGTATGACTTCATGCTGGAAACGAGCACTACATGCACCGATCAGACATAATATTATGACCACTGACCACTGAATGACACTGATTATTATTTAAGGAGCAAGTGAACATTTTGTCCTTAAAGTTGATGTGTTAGAAGCAGGAAAAAATAGGAAAGTGTAAGGATTTGAGCAAATTTTATAAGGGCCAAATTGTGATGGCTAGACAACTGGGTCAGAGCATCTCCAAAACTGCAGCTCTTGTGGGATGTTCCCAGTCTGGGAAGGTTTACAAGATGGTAGTGATGCCTGCTGTGATGTATGGTTTGGATGTGAATCATGGACATCACCAAAGACTGGGTTTCCTGCTTTGTGATGCTTTGCCAGGCCTTTACTGCAAAGCAAGATTAACAGACAGACAGAGTGTGTTGAGCATAAGGCCAGAGTTTTCAGTGTCATAAAGTTGGCTCTCTTATTTGGCTAGGTCACCATGGGAATGTATGCTAAAAACAAAACTGCTGTAAGAGTGATCTAGAGTCTCTGTTTAAGGAATTTGTTTTATACATTCAACTGGTTGAGCCGTACCTTACTAACACCACTCAATGAAGCCCTGCTGTAAACTTTGTGCATCAAAGTTTACATGCATTCAGTTGGTGATGCAAAAATATGTTTTATGCTTTGTCCTGATTTGCATGAAAAAAATCTATTTTTAGGCAATTTATCATTAAGAATATCAGTCTCTGACTGGGGTTTTGGGTTTTTGTCAAGCCAGCTAACTTAAAGAAAGCCTGGCTATGTTTAACTTGCTTTGTAGCATACCCCTCCTCTCTCTTTGGGTTGTCTTCAGCAAAAGTTTATATTTTGGGTCACTGTCCAGAATTACTGCAAAGTGCCCTCCTTAGCACAAAATATATCTCTATACTCTTCAGAATTCATCCAGCTGCTTCTATCTTCTATCACATCATCAATAAATACTAGTCACCCATTGCTACTTACACTGCCTCCACCAGGTTTTACAGCATGCTGTGAATCATGAGCTTTTTTTCTATGTTTTTTGGCAATATCTCCTCTGCACCTTATAGTAAATCCTGTGAGATCTTTCTCATTATGCTAGACTTGGATAAAAATGATATGCCTCAGCTAGATGCGTTAAACGCATATTTCTTTATCATGGAAAGGATCACATGATCATCCAATGCTGCTGTTCTCCAGGTATTTTTATGTTGCCTAGCTCACCGGTGTTTATATGTGAACCCCCTCAAATTATAGCTGACTGTCTGTACCTTAAGCCTATACCCATTATGTAACAATAAAGTGAATGTGTTTTGATAAGCAGCTAAAATAACAGCCGTGCCAGTTTCTGAGGATATTTAGACCATTGCTGTATGTTTATTATGCATGAAAAGGGTGAAATTCTCCAGTGGCCTCTGAATCCAAGTGACTTTCTCACTGAAACAAATCACTGTGTGTCATTTCAGCTATTCAGCAAATATGGCAAAGTTGTAAAGTAAGTATTTTTTGTTATTTTGTATATTTAAAGCAATGAATGACACAACACACAGCAAACATTTAGCAGCTCTGAAATGATCTAACAGTTACTACCTCAGTTGTTTTCTCACAGGCATTAATAACTATGATGTTTCTCTCAGGGTCACGGTGGTTAAGGATAAAAACACTCGGCAGAGTAAAGGAGTGGCGTTTGTTCTCTTCCTGGATAGAGAGTCGGCTCATAACTGTGCAAGAGCGGTGAACAACAAACAGGTGAGTCTGTGCCAGGCTGTGTGCTGATTTTTCACTAAGCATAACCCAGAGGCTTTCTGCCAGCGATGTTTCTGTAATGGATGTGAGCATGTG